>NC_136262.1:132702948-132887948 GCF_964187855.1 Myxine glutinosa | reverse complement strand
CCAGAGGGAGGAAATGGAGGAGAGCAATGGTGAGGTGGTTGAGGAGGTATCAGGTGCACGAAATGGCACCCTTGCGCACGTGGTTGTAGCGGCACCAAATTTAGCCGCGCCCGTGTTCGCAGCAGCCAAGCCCGAGATGCCAGAGTACATGCGAGTCTTTATGATTCAAATGATGGCAAAAATGGATGCCCAAAGTGATAAATCCACCCGAGAGCGAAGAGAAATGGGTGGCCAGATGGAAGATGGGTTAAACAAATTGAGGAATGATATGGGAAGCCAAATCGGGGGGCTAGACAACAAATTTGGGGGTTTAGACAATAAATTTGAGGGGTTAGACAACGGGATAAAAGAGGTAAAGAATGGGTTAACGGGGCTAGAAGATAGGATGGAAGGCAAATTGCGGGAGATAGGGGAGCAATCCGCCCGGGAAATCAAACGGATGGGGAACCAGATAGAGGAGGTGAAAATCGGGTTGGAAGGTAAACTGGATGCTCAGAGGGATGAATTGGAACAGATGAGGGCAGCATCTACGAAAGAGATGGGAGAAATGGGGGAGGAGATAAGACGAGGTGTGGGTGAGGATGTCTCGGGGGTACGCGAGGAGGTAAAGCGAGGTGAGAAGCGTATGGAGAAAGAGGTGAGGCATAATACGGCTAGGTTACAGGGGGGCATAGAGGGTCTGACGAGGGGGGTAGAACAGCTGACAGTGGGACAAAAGGAACTAGTGGACCAAGTGGAAAAGAACACTGCAATAATCGGGGGGTTAAAAGCGACACAAAAAGACATCAAAAATGAATTCATCGCGACAAAGAAGGAATGTCAGATGGTACATGAGGGGTTGACGAAGAGGTTGGACGAGGTGACAGAAGTAATGGAGACGAAGGACCGGGAGGTGAGGACGCACATATAAACTGTCAAGGTGGCCGTAGAGGACGAAATTGAAGGGGCGCACCGGGAAATGAAGGAGGTAAAGGAAAAATTAGAGGAGGTGGAAGAGGGGGTGAGTGAAATTAAGAAGAGACGGAGGGAAACTAAGAGGGAGATAAAGGAGGAGTGATGGAATTGGTGCAAGGTCTGTGCTCAAATCGTGATGGTGTGCTCACTAACCAAATAAAGAGTTTGCAGGTGGCGAAGGAGGTGCGGAGACGAGGTGCCGAGGTGAGTGGCGATATACGCGGAAATGTATATGGTGTGAGGAAGCTTCAGTCAGCTTGGGGGTTGGTTTGGACCCGGGTGTTCGTGAGAGGCCGCTGGAAAGGTGTGCGACAGGTGCAGAGTGTGAAGGAGGAGGTGTGCGAGAATATCCGACTCTGGGGTGTGTGAGGAAAAAGTGCGCGCCGAGGAGTGAGTGTGCTGTCGAGAGTGAGTTGGTCGTAGCGCGTGTGCGAGGGGGCACATGGAAGCGCGGGATGGGGAGTGTTACAGAGGATGTAACGAGAGAGTGCACACCTGTGGTGAGTGTTACGGAGGGTGTAACGGGAGAGTGTGCGCAAAAGGATGCGCGAGAAAGGTGTGTAACAGAGGAGTCTATGGGTACAGAGTGCGCTGCCAAGAGTAAGGGTGAATGCGCGACCGAGAGTGGTGGTGAAAGTAGTAAGAGTGACACGGAGCGTGAGTTGGTTGTGGCAGGTGAGAGGATGTACACCTGGAATGGAAGGATGCACACCTGGAATGGTAGAGCGCATATGGGAATGCACACTGGAGTTGGTAGTGAGGCACGTGATTGGGTGTGCAAGTGAGTGCACACCCGTGGTTGTCACAGAGGAGGTGACCGAGGAGGGGGCGCGAAGAGGTGTGTTGGTGAGGGGTGCGAACGATGAGTGTGTGCAAAGGTGTGCGGTGGTCAGGTGTGTGACAAAGTCTGGGCACGGAATGAGTGTACCTGGGTGTGTAAGAGAAGGTGCAATGACGAGGAACATGGGACCGGCTGGATGTATGAGCAAGGAACGGGCTGCGGGGTGTGAGCATGCAAGTGGAGCATCGACGCTAACCGGGTTAGCGGTTAGAGCGACTTATAGCCGAAGCAGGCCTTCGGTGCGTGCCGGGCTTCGTGTGCCGCCGGGAACCCGCGGGGATTGTGACCGCGGCGGTTTCAAAAGAACCGCCGTGCGGGATCCATGCCGGGCCGCGCTCTGAACGGCCGCGTGCGTGCTCCACTAAGCGGAGCGGGCGGCCCGGTAGGAAGGGTCGTCATGGCGACCCCTTTTTGTTGAGGCGTTCCGGCAGGGCGAGATCGGGCCATTGGACGGCTCCGTGCCGAGATGGTGCGTGGGATCTCGGCCCGGGTAAGCGTCCTTCCCTGCACCGAGTGCCGGACGCATCCAGCCGCCGGCACCAAGCAACCCGCATTCATTGCTCGGCTTTGAGAAGCCGAGCTTTGGAGATGAATTGGCGCACCGAGAGGCTCTAGTGAGTAGACGTGTGATGAGGATAGTGTTTTGGACCCGAAATTGAAAAAAACAAAATTTGATGATTGGCAAAGATTGGCAGAGTGATGCTTGGCAGATGATTGGTAGTGATTGGCAAATTTTTAATTGGCTGGAATTTGGTGTGCAAAATTGGTAGTGAGAGATACCCGATGTGGTGGGATGGCAACTCTGCCATCTCTCACAGCGGGGGCAAAGGAGCACTAGTTTTATGGGGTTTATGGCAGTGAAAACTAGCCCGGGAGGGTTAGGATATCGTGTGTAGGGACCTAGAGATTGACAATAGGTTACGCTAAGGGTAGCTAGTGACAATGATACCGGTAGTGGGGACGCAGGTAGATTAGTTGGATGATAATGACGAGGGAGCACAGTAGTTTAAAGGGGCGACTGGGAAGCGCAAGTTCCAGAGGGGAGTAGTTCGATGAGATGATGCCATGTGTGGGTGTAAAAATGTATTGTGAATTGTATTGAGGATCGAAAGTGTATTGAGCAGGGTTTGAGTAAATGATTGTGATTGTGAGTTGTATTGAGATTGCACAGGTGTGCAACTGGACAGGTGGATGGAGCAGTGTATGAGTGAGTGATATTGATGTGTGCTGTGTTGACCAAATGGTCCAGGGAGGAAGGAAGGTGCAGGTGGCACCAGGTGAGTGCACAGGTGTGCAACTGCAGGTGAATGGAGAATGGTTGTGTGGAATACATGGAGTGTGGAATATCTGGAGTATGGAATGGATGGTCGTGGAGTGAGTATGGTGGAAACTGTGGAGTGGAGTGGATGGTGCGAAGGTGTGGATGGGGGAAAGGAGGATGGACCCCATCACGAATACCCAGGGAGGGTAGTGTAAGTGTTAGGTAGAGGGTATAGGTAAATTGTGGTTGGATATTGGCATCTGTGGTGCGTGGTGTAAGATTGATGGTTGAATGGGTGCATTAGTGTTGTGGAAATGGCTGGGCGTGTAGCCTGTTAGTATGTGTAGTTGATTGGACACTCCGCCACTGTTAGGATGTCGGCCAGGTGAGGCCGCAGGTGGGCTCTGGGAGCCGGTAGAGTTGTTGTGGATGGGGCCCGAGGATCCGGAGGATGGACCCGGGTAGCCCAGTGCCAGAGGGCACCGAGGGGTGACAGAGCCAGGAGGGGCCTTCGCCAGTTAGATAGGTTAGGGTGAGGAGCTAGGTAAGCTCGGGTGGCAACTACAGTGGTGGAGGTGTGCAGGTGGGTAGACCTGCTGGGAGAGCTGCACGACCCAGCCCGGAAATTGTGCAAGTGCACCGGGAGATGAATCGGGGGAGTGAGACCCCAAATTGAGAAGCACCACAGTTTGGGCAATGGGAATTGGTTTTTAGAACCCATAGTGTAAGTTGGCCAATGGATTGGCAGGGAAAGACCCCGGGTAGTGTAAAGTGTGTTAATGTCATTTAGAAGTAGTTAGGTTTGAAATCTCCTTGCACCATCTACATCCACTCACCTGAGATGACGTACCTCCACACCATGCCAGGTTGTTTTGTTATTTTTATTGTGCAAATGTTTGGAATGTGAGACGCATCATGACATGGGTGTGACATTGTGCTTTGTTGTTCCATCTCTCCCTCCTTATGAGGATTGATGATGAATTTGGTGATGGCAAATTTTGGCTATAGGGATTGTGGGAACGAATTTGGTATAGGGGAAATATGGGGGAGACGTGACAGTAGTGACGAATTTGTAAATGTGTAGATTGTTTTAAATATGGGGTAAGGGCAAGGGTAGAGTAAGTGACAGGGGGGTGACGTACGGTAGGGACGAGCTTTTCTCCGCTCCGTCTCCATACGCACCTCGCCTTGCATTGCCTTTATTGATGTGTACCCTTGTGACCTTACCCCTCGCTCATCTGTCTTTCGCCTCCCCCCCCCCCCCCCCTTGTCTCCCACACGAGGACTGTGCGCCACTGGGCGCCGAGGGGAGCGTGCGTGAGTCCGGCATTGTGCGCACGAAACTCTCGCAACCACAGCTCTCTGCATCGATGCACCACCTTATGGACCACATGTTTGTGGCTGAGCACCACTGATGGACCCCATGGGTTGGGGCATGGCCCCTCTGCTGGAACCGGCCATGAAGGCCCGAGATCTTGCTGGCGGACCTTGGTCACAGGGCACCTATGCCCCACAGGTGAACCACACTAGTCGGCCCTGTGGGCCATAAATAAATAAAGAACAATGGACACGGTTGGTGCATTTTATTTTATGTCCAAATAGGCCGCCAGCAAAGAAGATGACAACAACTGGAAGAGAGCAATAGCCAGCAGAGGGAGCCGAAGAGCAAGGCACCACCAAGGGTTTGTTGGTTTATTTTTATTATTGAACTATGATGACTGTGCACCAAAGGGTGCTTTGTGGTGCTTGATGGTGTTTTGGTGCATTTTGGGTGCTTCATGGTGCGTCGATGCAGAGCAGACTGTCTCCCCCCCCAAAATAACGATCACAGGTCCTGGGTTGCGTTTTGTAAATAAAGTAGAGTCATTGTAAATAATGTGCCCCCACTGTAAATGTATAGTTTGAAGACAAATCCGCAATTCGGTTAGTTGTGGGCGTGAATCTGTTAGGCAGGGTGCAATGGAGCAGCGGGACATATTTATTTATGTTTTAAAACTGTCACACTCAGGGTCAGGTTAAATGTAGAGGGAACTACACCTATGTGCCACACTAAAAGTAAAGGTAAGAGGCCCGGGACGTGCCTAAGAGGAGGAGGGTGCAGAGTTGTGGATATGAGGATTGTGTTTTTTTTTAATTGTTTTATTGTGGACCCTCCTTCCTCCAGTTGTGTATAAAGGTCAAAGTGCGTCCCGTAATTAGGTCATAAACAATCACGTTAGCCAATCATAGATTTCCTCCTTGTTGGTAGTTATTTCCTTATTCTGTGTATTAGGTTAAGGCTCCGTTCCCACTAGTTGACATATTCCATTGCACCGAATCAATTAAGAATAGCTCCCCTTCAATAATTCCATTTCCCAGCCAAACTCTCCATCTCTGGGTAAAGCAGTTTCACAAGCGTGGGGTGCGCGCCCTCTCATTTCGCTGCTATCGTGAATATGTGCTCCGTGCTCTGTTTGAACAGGAGGGGCGGGGTCGCCAGGGAGAGGCAAGCCCAGGGCGCGCCACGAAGGGCAGGGCTGTTCAGCCCCATGCCCAAATAAGGAAACAAGCCCGTGGCTCGCCACGAGGGGCGTGCCGTTCGGCGCCATGCCCAAATAAGGAGACAGGCCCGTGGGATTGCCATACAAGGTCACGAAACAGAGCACGGGGGGGAGGGCGGTACCGAAACTGACGAGGGCGTGTCACACCCGCGCTGAAGGTATGAGAGAAGGGTGCGACGATCGCTGAAAGAAGATACACCAGAGATACGGCAGATGAGTCAAGGTGCGTCAGAGAGTTGGCAGTCCACCGGGAGAGAGTTGAGTGGAGTTGATCAGTTCAGTGGAGAAGGAGCAGTGAGGTTGAGCGCAGGAGGCGGAGGACACGTGAGACCGCTGCCGGTGTGAAAGCCGAATACAAGGAGCTGCGGCTCCTCGCTTCCCGCCCGGAGTGGACCTGCTCGCTGTGCCCTGTGATCCCACCTGCTCATCCCTCCAAACGATTCCTGTCCTTCCATCCTTTTGTGTACGTGAGTTTGTTTTGTGTGTTCTGTCCTGGGTAATAAGTTAAGCCTGTTTAGTTCAGCTAGAGTTTCACTGTGTCCTTCTGGTCCGTCCCTCTTTCTGCTTTATTTTATTATTCTTCCTGCTCCTTGGTTTATTTTGGTTGTAAATAGTAATAAATTATATTCGTATTTCAAACCTTTTTGCCTTCGTCTTCCTCTTCTTCACATCCGTGTCGTCTTTGTCTTTTCCCCATTGAAAACCTGTGGCACGATTTGGCCCACGTTTAAGGAATCGGGTCTTAGTCATTGTTAATAGTTCGGGCCGCGGTCGCCATCCGCTCGGCAAATAAACACCTTATCCGCGGTCCGTAACAATATATATATATATATATATTATATGTATATATATATATATACATATATATATATATATATATATATATATATATATATATATATATATATATATATATATATATATATATATATATATATATATATATATATATATACAGGGTGATTGAAAAGTAACTCCCTATTTTTAAATACTTATAATTTATTTCTTAACTATAATTTTCACAAAAAATGGATATAAGAAGAAAGCGTATAGCATGACGTTGTATTTAAAATTCGATATGGGCACCAGAATTCGCCACCAGCTTCTCAAGCCGCCCGGGAACCGCGTCAACTGATTTCACCAGGAACTCTTGTGGGATGGAAGACATAACTTCTCGTATTCGCCCTTCAAGTTCTTCCAAAGTCGTTGGTTTGGTACAGTAGACTTGCTCTTTTACCCAACCCCAAATAAAAAAGTCACATGGTGTTAAGTCAGGGCTCCTGGCTGGCCACTCATACGGACCACGACGACCCATCCATCTCCCAGGGAAGTGGGCATTCAGCCATTCATGAACAACAATAGCAAAATGTGGAGGAGCACCATCTTGCATGAAAATCAAATCTTCAACATTCTCCGAAGCACTGATAATTGGCCAGATTTCGTCTTGCAGCATGGTGAGGTACCTTTTGGCATTCATGGTATCGCGAAGAATGAAGGGACCTACAATCCTTTCCGAAGTCATTCCACACCACACCGTTACCTTGGGCCGATATTGCGTTTTTTCAGAAATAACACGAGGATCTTCTCCTGCCCAGTAATAGCAGTTGTGACGGTTCACAAACCCACCGATGTGAAATACCGCTTCATCAGACCAGAGGATATTTTTAAAGAGATCAGACCAATCTTCATACCAAGCCAGCATCCCCTCCCCAAACTCCATGCGAATGTCGCAGTCTTCAGCAGAGAGTGCTTGACACTAGTGCGGCTTCCAAGCATGCCATTTAAGCTCCTTTTTGAGCACAGTTCGTACTGTGTGAAAGGAGAGCCCACTTTCCCTTGCTGCTTGTCGAATTGACTTTCTTGGGCTATGTGTAAACATTTCTTGAACTGCTTGCACTGTCTCCGGGTGACTGGACTTGGAAGGGCGACCGCTTCTTCGAGTATCAGATACAGATCCTGTAGCCATGAGTTTTGCATGACAATTCTTGATCGTCTTTGCCTCAACTTGAGCATGTGCTCCTTTAATGGTCCTCCACCATCTTTGCACTTGAACAACGGATTTCCAAACTTCGTAACGTGCCGCTAGCTGGGCACGCTCCTGCAGGGTAAGACGTCCAGCCATGTTTGTATGGCTTCCGAATTTCAAACAAAAAATAATCTGAAAAAAAACCAACACAGATTAAATTCTCAACATTACCGAACAAACACTAAAAATTTGAGAAAAATATTGCAATAAATAAATAATTTCTAAATATTTTAAAATAGGGAGTTACTTTTCAATCACCCTGTACAGTATATATATATATTGTTACGGACGCGGCGAGGATGTTGTTTGCCGAGCGGATGGCCGCCACGCCCGAACAGTTACCCCGACTAACCCGATTCCTGAACGTTGGCCGAATCGCGCCACAGATATTCAATGGGGAAAAGACTAAGACGAAGGATGTAAAGAAGAAAGAAAGGCAAAGGGTAAGAAATACAAATATTATTTATTTACTATTTACACAATTGAAAGAAACCAAGGAAGAAAGAAGGATAAGAAAATAAAATACAGAAGAGGAAAGGTGACACAGTGAAATGCTAGCTTATCTATACAGGCTTAATTAACCCAGGGACAGAACAAACAAAGACAGACTCACGCGGGGAATGATGACAGGAATGGCAGGAGGTGGATGGCTGGAGGGAGAGGACAAAAACTGGAACCGGAGCACGGTCAGGCCGGGAGTGAGCAGCCGCCGCCCCCCTGGTCGATCGGCACGTTTAGCAGCCGCCGTTCCTTCACAGCCACGGACGAAAACTGCCGTCGAAGCTCAAAGCTGTGGTGGTTTAAATCTGCGGTGGTTGCACTTTTTCTCAGGCTTGGCACTTGTTACTTGTCCTCAGGCTTGGCACTTGGCACTTGTTCTCTCTGACTCCCTCTCTTCCTCTCTTGCTTCGCCCTGACTCCCTCTTTCTGCTTCTTTCTCCCTCTCTCTCTCTTGCTCCCTTCGCTTCGCTTCGCCCTCCTCGTGCACTTCTGGTCAACGGCTTCCGCGCGCGCTCTTTATAACGCCGCGGGCAAATCAAGCCGCCGGCCTCTAGAACACGCCCATCGGTGAGCTCGCCTCGGCCCTGATTGGTCGGCACGGCCCTCTGGCTCCACCCTTGATGACGATGGGTGAGCACGCCCAGGATTCGGCAGCTCCTCCCCCTTCTTCTCCGAGCCTACCTCGTGGCGAATGGAGTCGCGGAGGGAACAGTTGGCAATTGCGGCTTTGGGAATGGGAATGAAAGGGGATCTATCTATTTGAATTCGGTGCAATGGAGTGTCAATTAATGGAAGACAAGGCCTTACCCTACTACACAGAATAAGGAAATAACTGTCAACAAGGGGGAAATCTATGATTGGCTAACGTGATTGTTTATGAAATAACTACGGAACGATCTTTGACCTTTATACACAACTGGAGGCAGGAGGGTCCAGAATAAAGCAATAAAAAAAAACACAATCCTCATATCCACAACAATATATATATATATATATATATATATATATATATATATATATATATATATATATTGTTACGGGGTCCCCCCCCCCCTTACCCCTGGTCTCGGTGGACCTCCGAACCCCGAGAGGGTCCCCGGCAGAAAGATGTTTTTATCCCTCACAGGAACCAGCAAATGAAACAGTCGAATCAAATGATGCAACCACACCCGGTTATAAACAAACCATAATATATTATAAATCCCACACAAAGAGCCATACAGCAATGGGGGCAATCACCCCTACTTTCAAATCTTACGATAAAATCCTTGTCAAGCCCCTTAACCCCACACTCACGGCACCTCCCCCAATGTCTCTGCTTCCCTCCAAGGCGAAGTCCCAATGTCTGTGCGTTCCCGCGATCGGGGATTCAAAGCCCGATGGTCAATTGAGGCGTCGACGAGCGAAACAACCCCGAGGTCACGTGCTCAGCCCCCAGCAACACAGTGGTGGAGAGGAACCTCACAAAGATTCGCTCCGACGTACACGTTGCGGTTCAACCCGCGAGCCTCCGTATAATTCGCACGTGCCCCTTTCTGGCATGGCCGTTCCCGGCAATCCACCCGGGAATAATGCCCAGCCGACACGACGAAAGCCTGTTCCCTGCAGGGTGCTCGCGTGGCCAAAATTTCGGACGGCTTTCGCTCCAATCCGGGTTCTCAAGGTCTGGATCCTCCGGAACCTCACTGAGAATACCCGGCGACACAGGCTGCCCACACTCCGGAAATATTTCTTATCGACCGAACTTCCTTTCAAGGACGCAAGGTTCCTTCACATTTGTCGCACTGTACGTCGCACTGTACGTCGAACGCTCGGCCCGGAGCCTCCACCACCACATCTCTTTCCGATCTCCTCCCACCTCCTTTTCTTCGCTCCACCTCTTCCGGTCTCGATCCGGATTTCCGGCCACATTTTACCAGGAGCACTTTTAAATCTTTTACTCACAACAACCCTTTCCCTTAAGTCACAATAAGCATAATATCTAGAATATTTTGAACCAGCAACAATACTCATAACAACAATCATTAAGGCCAAGTCCGTAACACTTCCCCCCTTCAGGAAAGAAAGTTTGACCCCAGCGAAAACTTTCTTTGCAGGCCAACTTGTCAACAAACCACCTTGTGCCTCCTGATAGCACTTTTTCCCGGGAGGCCGAGCTGAGTATTCCCGACATGGACGCCTTTAGGAACGTGAAGTTCAGGGTTAGTCCGTGCAGGAACGTTTACCACATGGATGCCTTTAGGAACATGGCGTTCACGGTTAATCCGTGTAGGAAAGTTCACTACCTGGACGCCTTTAGGAACGTGGCGTTCACGGTTAATCCTTGTAGGAATTTTGGCTCGGCTGCTCCGCAGCATTCAGTGCTTCACCTCTTTCTAACTTCCCTAAGATTCACGGTTGGACCACCTGTCACTGTAGTCACGTGAATAAGTCTCCTTCTCGGCCGCTACCCTGATAGTCGTCCATTCGGGAGCTGCCGTAACTCTGGGAGCCTCCATAGCAATATCGGCTGTGGCCACCACCAACACTACCGCCAAGTTGTCCTCTTCTGTAGCCCCCTCGGCGCCGACGAAATGCCTTCCCTACTGTTATGGTCCGACCCTCCAACTCCTGGTTATTCAGATCCTTTTCTGCATTTCTGGCGTCCTTTGAGTTTTCAAATGTGACAAAGCCAAACCCTCTTGACTTTTGGCTCTCCCTGTCTTTTATCAGCAGCACTTCCAAAAGCGGTCCATATTTGTTGAAGGTAGACTCCAGAACCTCTTCCTTTGTTTTGAAGTTCAGTCCACCTACAAAAAGCTTGCCAACTTTGCCTCCATCCCTGACTGGTGTGGTGTTATTTCCCATATCGGACTTTTTCACAACCATCAGGTTACTAGAAACTTGACCCCCGGCCAAATCATTCCCAACCACAACTGATACTCCCTCCACAGGAAGAGTGGCTTGCAACCCCACGGTGACCGGTCCTGACACCAAATCAGACTCTAGATTGATGACATGAAGGGGAGCGCTAACCCAGCCACCGAACCCTTGTAACCGAACACTATCACCAGTTCCTGTACTCTCCGACAATGGCAAAATGCCTTCAAGCATTAAGGATTGATGTGTGTCGTGGAAATCAACCAGGTCCACAACTTTGTCCCACAGGTTGGTTTAATCACAATTAGATCTCTGGCATCATCCTGTATAAAATACAATCATGCAATAGATATCAGGATCTTGGCATCATATAGAAAGGACCGATAATAATAGTCAAAGCAAGCGAGTCTAGCATATAGGTGCGGGTACGTACCATTCAAGACTATGGACTACATGTCATAGTAAATGTCACAGGAGTGGCCCCGCGTCGTGGATGTCCCGGGTCTTATAAACGCCCCTCAGTGGCTTAAGCGAGTATCACTCCTGGGTTCAACTTTGGTATAATTTCACTACATTCTCCCCGCCTTTAGAACTATACTGCCGCTAGGCAGATTCCAAGCGTGAGTCAGCATTAATTGATTGGGGACGTCATTCCATGTCAGTCGGTCCACCCGTAACGGTCGGGGTGGCGAACTACCCTGCCAGCTCGTGTCCGGAAACTACCGGGTACGGCGTCCCCAAGCCCGGGGGTCCCCTGCGTCGGAGTAGCCGCTGGAGGCAGGTGTCGGAGGGGGCACCTCAGAGCCTTCAGGCAGGGGTGTAGGTGACGACAGAAGTGTCGGCATAAGTTCCATAGAGGAAGCTTCGGTAGAGTCCATAGACTCGTAGATCGGTTCGTCGATATCTCTATAAGGGTCGATGACCCCACAAGGGGCGAGATGGCGTACGGAGACAGTGGACTTGCGTCCATCTGCCGTCATCACACGAGCATGCTCGGGATTAGCCTGGAGTACCTGCACCTTATCCACTAAGGGGTCGTACTTGCTTGTGCGCACCGCTCGTTTTAGATAGGCCGGCCGCGGCTCAGCGAGCCAGCTGGGTAAAGATCGGATACTACCCGAGCTTCTAGGGTGGTGGAACAGTCTTTCGTGAGGAGTCTGGTTGGTGGCCGTACATAAGAGAGCCCTGATCGAGTTCACAGCCGCATGTAGCGACCAAGCCCATTTATCGAGACCCCTGCCGAGGGTCCGGAGGCTTAGCATGACGGCCCTCCATATAATCCCATTGAAGCGTTTGATCTGCTCATTCGCCTGGGGTCTGTATGGTGTGGTGTAACTCGAAGCAACATTATTTTGGAGCAAATGACCTCTCACCTCCTGAGACAGGAACACCGCACCCCGATCGGTATGCACGTAGGCCGGATACCCAAACATAGAAAACAAATTCTGCAGGCACCGTATGACCGTGGCAGCCGTCATATCCCCGCACATGTAAGCAAAAGGGAATCGCGAGTACTCATCAACGATAGTGAGCAGATAACGAGAGTTGCTCGACTCCGGCAGCGGTCCTTTGAAATCCATTGCCATTCTCTCCCACGGTCTAGTAGCCCTAACCAGCGTCCCCATGGGAGGGTTGTAAAAACGCGGTTTGAGTTCCGCACATATAGCGCAGTCACGGCAGATCCGGCGGATGTCCTCAATCGAGTATGGCAGATTACCCCGATGCACAAAATGAGCGAAACGTGCCACCCCTGGATGACACATAGTGTCGTGCAAAGCGCGCAGTCCCTCCAAAGTTACGATCCCCGCGCACGTAGCCGGCCTTGATAAAGCGTCGGCGACCAGGTTATCCTTCCCCGGGCAGTATTTGATGGTGTAGCAGAAGTCGGCGAGTTAGATACGCCAGCGGGTGATTTTCTCATTCTTAATACGTTGAGCATGTAAGGTGTCGTACATGAATGCAACGCTTTGTTGGTCCGTGATGATTTGGAAACATCGCCCGAGTAAGTACGGTCGCCATCGCCGAATCGACTCGACGATCGCGTACGCTTCCTTTTCGACAGATGAATGCCTCCGCTCAGCGGAGGTGAGAGTCCGCGAAAAGAAAGCCACAGGGCGCCCCATTGGGAGAGAGTCGCCGCTATCGCATGATCCGAGGCATCACTTTCTAAGACGAAACATTCGCTCTCGTTGATCGTCGCCATAGCGGTATTTTTTTTTTTTTTTTTTTTTTTGTATACTGAATCTAGGCTCGTGAAAGAGCTAACATTTATTTCACAAACAAATCAACCAGACAAACAAAATATACAAAAAGAGGGAGCGGAAGACAAGACAAGACAAGACAAGATGGGGAGAGAAGGGGAAGCACACAACCACAACATTTGAGAACAGGGAGAAGTGTGGGAGGGAGAGGGCTTGGGGGCAGGAGGCGTGGGAAGGGATCGGGGGGGGGAGGTATAAAACACAAGGGGACCGAAATTAGCGGGGGTAGAAAAGATCAAGGTTTTGGATGGGGGAGGATAAGAGATGGTGGTGAACAGCTGTTTTAAAGACCTGGAGGGTGGAGTGGGATTGAAGAGAGTGAGGGAGTTTGTTCCAGAGGCGGGAGAAAAGAGGAATGAAGGAGTGAAGGTGAGCAGAAAGTCTTGATTTTGGCAGTTTAACCATAAGAGGGTTGCAGGCAGATCTTGTGCGACCTGTAGGAATATTTGGGGGACAGAGCCCAGAGAGGGCTGGGGGGGCAAGGCCAGAGAGGAGTCGGGAGAAGACGGAAAGACCACCAACCTGCCTGCGGTGAGTGAGTGAAAGGCCCTTGGAGTTAGCTTCATCGCGGGAGATTCCAATGATTCTGAACGCTTTGGTTTCAACAGCGTGAAGACGGGCTAGGTGTGAGGCAGGAGCACCAGACCAGAGGGGGGAGCAGTATTCCATAGAGCTGCGGATGAAAGCCTTGTATGTGGTGAGGAGCTCAGGTGTGCCAAGGAAGGACTTCGCACGACGGAGGATGCCCAGTCGGCGACTGGCTTTGGAGGCCAGATTTGAAATGTGCTTTTCCCAGGAAAGATCATGGCAAATAGTGAGACCCAAAAGCTTGAGTGACAGAACTTCTTGGAGAGGATTATTCAGAAAGTGGATGGGAGGGTTTTCCAGTCGATCTTTTCGGAGAGACATCGTAAGAGTGTGAGATTTATCAGGATTGAAAGACATGTTCCATTTGTTTGCCCAGTCTGTGATTTTGTCCAGGTCTGCAGAGAGTGAGGAGGCTGCAGACTGCCGATCTGAGGGATGAGGAATGGAGCGACAGAGAGTAGAGTCGTCAGCAAAGAGATAGAGAGGATTTTAAAGAGAGTCAGAGAGATCATTGATGAAGACCAGAAAAGGCACAGGGCCCAGAACACTACCTTGGGGAACTCCAGCCTGAACAGGAAGAGGAGATGAGAGAAACCCATTCAGGGCCACACGTTGACTACGACCAGAGAGGAAGTCCGCCAGCCATGCGTGGAGATTTCCATGGATACCAAAGGAGGAGTGTTTGGTGAGCAGAGCAGGGTGCCAGACCGTATCGAAGGCACGTGAAATGTCAAGGGAGACAGCTCTAATTTCCTGTTTGGTGTTGAGGACCTCCATCCATTGTTGAGAAAGCAGAAGCAGCATGTCCAGAGTAGAGTGACTAGGTCTGAAACCAAATTGATGATCAGAGATCAAGCCATTGGAGAAGAGGAAAGATTTCATATCTGAAGCAATGATGGAATCCATGACTTTGCTGATAATTGGGAGAAGGCTGATTGGTCTGTAGTTGCTGGGATCTTTTTTTGCACCTTTTTTGTGCAAAGCGGTGATGTTGGCTGATTTCCAAGCAGATGGCAGATGACCTTGAGCAAAAGAGAGGGTGAAGAGAACAGAAAGAGGGAGTGAAAGAGCGGAAGAACATGATTTTAGGACCCGTGGGCTGATGCCGTCAGGACCAGTTGCAGAATCAGAGTCGAGGGTTGACAGAAACTTTTCCACCTTGTCAGGAGGAAAGGACACAGAGTCCAGGAGCAGCTGGGTATGACTGGGTACGGTGGGTACAGAGAGGGATGGGTTTGGGACACAAGATTTAGAGGCAAACACAGAGTTGAGGCATTCAGCTTTTCCATGTGCGGAGTCAGCCGTTAAGCCGTTTGAGGTGATGGAGGGGATGGAGGGGGAACAAACACCACAAACAGATTTCACCAGACGCCACCAGGATTTGGAAGAGCGAGACAGATAAGAGAGTTCGGTCTTGAGAACGGTGAGATATTGTTTCCTGGCTCTCCTGAGGGTGGACACACACTTGTTTCGGGCTTTGTGAAAGGAAATGAGATTTCCTTCCGTTGGATTTGCTTTCCAGGAGACGAAAGCAAGTTGTTTCAGGGCAACAGCCTCACCACAAGATTCCGTGTACCATGGACGGGAGGAAGGGTATGACAACTGAAGACGAGATGGGATAAATCTGTGCATGAGAGAGAGCAATTTACTTTGAAAGAATTCCCAGGATGAGTTGATGTCAGAGGCGGTAGAGATGGGAGACCAGTCCAGATGATTGATGGCTGCTTGAAGACCGTGCCAGTTGGCCTGAGTGAAATGCCAGACTCGTCGACGCTGAGGAGGCTCTCTGAGAATGGTCAGAGAGATGTCCACTTTGACAAGCACATGATCAGATGAGCCGATTGGAGCAGAAGAAGAGCAGCAGACATTTTCAGGGAAGTTTGTCATAACCAAATCCAGAAGAGAAGATGCTCCGTTGATTGAGATCCGGGTCGGGAAATTGACAGATTGTGTCAGTCCCAGTGAGTCGCAGAAGTCCTTTGCTGAAGAGCCATGGCTGGTGAGAGAGGTACCCACGCCCAGCCAACTGGCATGGTGACAATTGAAATCACCACATATGAGGAAGAGAGAGTTGGGATGGGTAGATAGAAGTTGGTCCATATTATCAGACAGCGAGATGCAGATGGAGTCATCGCTGTTTGGTGGACGGTACAACACACATATGAACAAAAGGTGGGAGCGAAGGGGAAGCCGTAGCCAAAGGTATTCCTGGGGGTGAGGTGGAGAGAGGGCAGTGGAGGGCGAGTGAAGAAGAGAGTTTTTTATAAAGATAGTAACCCCACCTCCAGGACGAGGCTCAGGTCTATCATACCGGAGGAGGGAGTAACCTGGGAGAGATAGCAATGCATCAGAGACATCATGAAGGAGGAAAGTTTCTGTTAAGCAGATCACATCTGGTTTGTCAGAAGCAACCTGTATGGAGAGATCAGTCAAGTTTGAGCGGAGGCCCCGGATGTTTGAGGTCCATACCGTTAATGAAGAGGAAGGGGGAGCATCGGGTCCAGAACAGGGGGGGGAGGGGTAGGGTAAGATGTGGAAGAGGAGGAAGAGGTAGGGAGAGCTGTTGAAGGTGTGTCAGAGATTTCAGAGATTTCAGAATAGCTTGGAGAAAGGGAAGAATGGGGCAGACAAAAGGTTTGATGGAGATTGGGTGAGGCACAGTGAGGTGTTTGAGGAGGGGGAAGAGCGAGGCAGAAGGTTGGGGGAGATGAAGGTGAAAGTTGGAAGGGGGAAGAAGCAGGGAGGATGCTTTGAGGAGGAGGGGTGAGAGGGGAGTCTAGGAGGGGAGGAGCGAGGGAGAGTCTCGGAGGGGAGGGGTGTGGGGGGAGTTTAGGAGGGAGGGAAGGGGCAAGGGAGGAGATTTGAAAGGGCTGGGTGATGGGGATGATTTGGAGGGGAGGGGTGAGATTGGATTTTGAAAAGTGTACGATTCATGGGAAACGAACATTTTTTGCAAAATGAGTTTGAGACCTTCGAGTCAAAAATACGTTTGAGGACACTGAAGGAGGGGTGGAGTTCTGGATAGTTTAGGGAATGTAGAAAGGAGGAACTGTAAGAGATGGTATAATATATATTTTTTGGAATGAATAGATTTGGTGAGCAAGACGAAAGCATCCTTTTGTAGGAAAAGAAGAAAAGGGTGTTATAATATATGAGAGAAAATAGATGTTCAGGGGAGAGATTATACATTTCTAACCACGTGATCGCGAACGAAGAACGAACGAACAAAATAAGAACAACAAATAAACGAATAAGACCTGGGAAGGAAATATTTTTTTTTTTTTTTTTTTGAGTAGAGATATTAAACAAGGAGGTATGGGGTGAACGACTGGGACGAAACAGAGAACGAAAATAATTGCAGCGGATTCGACGAATCGCTGAGAGAAAAACAAAACCACAAGGTCGGAGACGGTACGGTAGCCAAACCTACGAGTACTAGGCCGCAGAATACTCGATACGCATTAACCGACGATTGTGTATACATGTACGAAAAATTAGCACCGAAAATTTTCCAAAAGATACGCTATAGGTACATACACCGAAAGATAGATACAGTCTCGACAAAAACACAATTGAGAAGGATCACTTAGCTTCGAAAGCGTGAGCGCATAGAACAGCTTCGAAAAGACGTGACCTCGCCGTGATCTCGCGAGAGCGGTGCCAGCGATGTCGGCCTTAAGGCCCCCGAAGGCCACCAAGGCGGCCGGGTTCATGGGGAACGTGTCGCAGGCCACGAGGGGGCGGAGCTTCATGGAGAAATTTTGCACCCACTTCGAATAGTGGGCGAACAGCCTGAGAGCGCGCTTCAGCGAAGCCCGATCGCTAGGCGGAGCCATATCGAGCAAAGGTCGCAGACGCTCCTTATCCGGAGAGACTGAGCCATGGGTCACGGTGTACCCCAGAAGATCTATCGTGCGTAGAGAGTAACGACACTTCGCCTCATTCATGGTTAGGCGATACCTCTGCGCGACCTCGAGGAAGCGCTTCAGATTAGCATCGTGATGCCCCTGGTCATACCCACAAACCGTAAGATTGTCCAGATATACAAAGACATCTGTCAAGTTCTCCTTAGTAACGAGGTCGTCCATAGCCTTCTGAAAACAGGCGACCCCGTTCGTTACCCCAAAAGGTAGTCGGGTGAACTGGTATAACCTTTGACCCGATTCAAAGGCAGTATAGATGCGATCAGCCCTAGAGATGGGGATCTGATGATACGCACTACGCAGATCAAGAGTGCTGTAGACGGAGTACTGCGCAACCTGTCGTACTAGCGCGTCCATCCCCGGTAAGGGGTAGGCGTCCAGCTGTGTAAAGCGATTAACCGTCTGTGAGTAGTTGATTACCATGTGCCGGCGATGGGCCTCACTTCGCACCACTAAGATCTGGGCCCGCCACGGCGACCGGCTAGGTTCGATAACACCATCCTTTAAGAGCTGGGCCGTTTCTTCCGCAATGAATTGTGCGTCTGCCCGGGAGTAGCGCCGCGATTTTACCGCTACAGGAGTGCAGTCAGTGGTCAGGTTGGGGAACAGCGAAAGAGGCTCAATTTCCATTTTCGCGAGCGCACACACAGCAAGCGTGTCCATCCCTCCGAACTCCATTTCCAAACGTCCATGTCGCTTAAAAAAATCGTGTCCTAACAGAATGTCAGCAAATAACGCAGGCAAGACCATGAGATGTACATCGGAAAACATGCGTCCCTTTATCACAAGTTTCAATCGACATTCCCCCTTCGTGCTGAGCCTAAGTCCTTGGGAGGCCATGAAGATCCGTTGTGTAGTCCCGAGGACCGGCCACCCATGGTGACGCACCAGCCGCTGATTGACAAAACTATCCATAGATCCCGTGTCGACTAGGGCCCGCGCAAAAATGCCTTCGACCAAGAGCGGAAAAATGGCCTGATCAAGGCCGGAAGATCCGGCAGGTATTGTGCCGTCCGAGCGAGAAGATTCCGCCTCTCGTGTGGATCCCACACCGGCTGCAGTTTTCCGGGCGTTTGAGGAGCCCGCGGAGGGCCCCCGTGCCAAACGCATAGTTGATCGTGCCGGAGCAAGAGCGTGTAGTTCGTACGAGCCGCCGTCAGATGGCGCTCGTGTCAGGTGCGAAAGATCGCAGTCAATTGTACTTTCATGTGCTCGATCAAGAGCGTGTAGTTCGTACGAGCCACCGTCAGATGGCGCTCGTGTCACGTGCAGCGTTTGCTGCAAAAAAGGAGGAGCTTTCAGAGCAGAAGCTTGTCGTTTGTTTGAGGAGGGCGTTCGAACGCCAGTCAAGGTCGGTCGCTCCGCGGCCGGTCGCGTTCGTGCCATTTGGTTTGGCGGCCCGATGTATCTCACCAAGGACGTGCGTGCAGCCAGGGGCCCGCGAGGAGGAGGACAGCTCATCAAAGCCGGGTGAGGCGCCCCGCCCTGTGCTCGGTCCGTTGGCTCAGCGATAAGCCCATTCAAGGTCGCGTGAGCTCGTGCGCCCCGCGTGGTCTTCTTGCAGACTTTTGCAAAATGTCCTTTAGTAGAACACAAATGGCATATGGCTTCCCGAGCCGGACACGCCGCCCTGGGGTGCTGTCGATTGCCACAGAAGTAACACGTCGCGTTTTGTTCAGGCCTTGGCCTGGCTGCGGTAGCTGCTGCCAGGCCGGAATCCGAGTCCACCTCGGGAGCGGCCAGGGGCTCGGCCGTAGTCGAGTCCGCACCCGTATCCTCGGCGGTAGCCCTCTCCGGTCGCTCGAGTTGAGAAGTCCCCGCAACGACCCGTGCGTGCGTGGTCATAAGTGGTAGATTGTCCCGGGCCTCAGTGTAAACGTTGGCCACCCGTAGGGCCTCTGCGAACATCAGGTCAGCTGTCTCCAAGAGTCTGAGCCTCAGATTTGTAGAGCTGATCCCAGAGACGAAAGCGTCTCGGACAAGATCGTCCTGGACTTGCTCGTGTGTCCGTACCTCTTGAGCACTGTCCACGAGGAGGTGTTGCAGCTCCTGGGCGAAGCGATCGATCGACTCGGTTGGCTGTTGACGCCGCGTTGCGAGCAGATGCCTGTTGTACACCACGCTCCGTTTCTTAATGTAAAGTCGCTTTAGTTCTGCCACGGCGGCATCGTACGTCGTACATCGTGCGATGCTCCTGTAGACGCGGTGGTCGACTTTGGTTTGCAGCATAGACAGCTTCGTTTCAGCGGTGGGAACGGTATCCTGGGCTCCGAACTGGTTCTCCAGCGTTTTGAGCCAGTGAGCGAACTCCGAGCCCGAATCCTCAGCTTGCGGGTCGGCGCCGAGTGTCGGTACATTGATCATCTTGTGTCCCGCCATTTCCGTAGATCTTAATTGTGATTAAATGTCGTAGAAATCAATCAGGTCCACAACTTTGTCCCACAGGTTGGTTTAATCACAATTAGATCTCTGACATCATCCTGTATAAAATACAATCATGCAATAGATATCAGGATCTTGGCATCATAAAGAAAGGACCGATAATAATAGTCAAAGCAAGTGAGTCTAGCATATAGGTGTGGGTACGTACCATTCAAGACTACGGACTACATGTCATAGTAAATGTCACAGGAGTGGCCCCGCGTCGTGGATGTCCCGGGTCTTATAAACGCCCCTCAGTGGCTTAAGCGAGTATCACTCCTGGGTTCAACTTTGGTATAATTTCACTACAATGTGCTCCTGTGTCCCTCAATACCCTAACAGGTCTTGGGTTAGTCGAGTCTCCCTCCAGTGAGACAAACCCCTCATAAATAACTGGTTGGTAACTCTTCTGCGGGCGATTTCTCACGTTTGCCATCGCATTCGGAGTTGTACTAGTCGGACTCCACTCCTGATTTTCCTTTCCCAAAGCATGACAGTGGGACATCAAGTGTCGTGGTTTATGGCAAAAAGCGCAAGTAGGCCCGGAGGAGAACCTCGTGGTCTGCCTCGAGGCCCACGGAGGATACGTCTGCCTTGAAACCGTTGACTTCTGACCTCTAGAAGTCGTGATATCAGAGTGGTCCTCCTCTCGAGGCCGCCCCCATGAATTTTCGTTCTCCGCCCCTGCCGTACCATAGCTCCCCTGGCTAAGTCTAGGCGAGAAGTTAGGGTTGCGGAACCCCATTCTGTGGGTTAAGGCATAGTCATCTGCCATGGTCGCTGCCTCATACAACTTTGGTACTTTCCTTTCCTCCAGGTGCATTTTAATGTCCTCGTGGACACACTGTTGGAATTCCTCCACCAGGATCAATTGTCGCAATAGTTCGAAGTCTTTCCCAACTCCTTTTGAATCGCACCACCTATCAAACATGGTTTCTTTCAATCTGGCAAACTCCACGTGGGTCTCACTCTCCCTCCTCCTGGCATTCCGGAATTTTTGCCGGTAAGCTTCCAGGACCAATTCATAGGCTTTGAGAATGTGTTTCTTCAATACCTCGTAATCTGCACATTGGTCAATCGGTAAAGCCGAATAAATCTCTTGAGCTTTACCCACCAGAACACTTTGCACTAGTATGGACCAGTACTCCTCAGGCCAGTTTAAATGTCGAGCCACTTTCTCAAAGTGTGGAAAAAACTTGGCTACCTCCTTCTCATTCAAGGGTGGGACCAGCCTCACATGTCTGCCAACATCCCAGGTGTTCTGACCATGTGTCGAACCAGTCAGCAGGGATGGTACCTCTCCCCGTTCTCTCATTAACTCCAGCTCCTTGACTTTAATTTCCTGCTGACGCGCCAATTCACGGTCCTTTAACTCCCTTTCGGCTCTTCTCTCCTCTGCTTCGAGGTCTCTTTCCACTCTCCTTTCCTCTCTTTCCACTCTCCTTTCCTCTGTTTTTTGTCTTCTAACCTTTCCTGGAGTTCTCTTTCCACTCTCCCTTCCTCTGTTTTTTTGTCTTCTAACCTTTCCTGGAGTTCTCTTTCCAGTGCTTTTTCCCTATCCTGGCTCCATAATTGCATCTCCAGTTTCCGGAGCTCCACATTTTCTGTTCTTCTGTTCCCAGGCTACCTCTTCCCATGCTTTTAATCCCACCATAGATTGTATCACCACTGTCTGCAACTCTGCCTTCTTCATATTAGTTCAGACCTCCAAGCTAAAATGTTTGGCCAATTTCCAGAGGTCCGATTTTACTAACGCTCTGAACTTCACTCGGGGTCACCGTAAACTTCTCTGCATCAAACGCCATAGTGACTACTGGTAACACCTGTTAACCTTCACACAAGAAATTTCTAACAAACAAAAGTATTATTTTTTATTTATTAATTTTTTTGTTGTTGTTTGTTTTTGGAAAAAATTTGGGAATGTTGGAAAAAGTTCCAAACTTGGGAATTCTTTCCCGGACTAAATTTAGGAATTTTTTTAGATCCCGGATGCAGACCCAATTGCGAGTCCACGAATATCAATTGGACGAGCCCCCAATTTCTGTTACGGGGTTCCCCCCCCTTACCCCTGGTCTCGGTGGACCTCCGAACCCCGAGAGGATCCCCGGCAGAAAGATGTTTTTATCCCTCACGGGAACCAGCAAATGAAACAGTCGAATCAAATGATGCAACCACACCCGGTTATAAACAAACCATAATATATTATAAATCCCACACAAAGAGCCATACAGCAATGGGGGCAATCACCCCTACTTTCAAATCTTACGATAAAATCCTTGTCAAGCCCCTTAACCCCACACTCACGGCACATCCCCCAATGTCTCTGCTTCCCTCCAAGGCGAAGTCCCAATGTCTGTGTGCTCCCGCGATCGGGGAGTCAAGGCCCGATGGTCAATTGAGGCGTCGACGAGCGAGACGACCCCGAGGTCACGTGCTCAGCCCCCAGCAACACAGCGGTGGAGAGGAACCTCACAAAGATTCGCTACGACGTACACATTGCGGTTCAACCCGCGAGCCTCCATAGAATTCGCACGTGCCCCTTTCTGGCACGGCCGTTCCCGGCAATCCACCCGGGAATAATGCCCAGCCGACACAACGAAAGCCTCTTCCCTGCAGGGTGCTCGCGTGGCCAAAATGTCGGACGGCTTTCGCTCCAATCCGGGTTCTCAAGGTCTGGATCCTCCGGAACCTCACTGAGAATACCCGGCGACACAAGCTCCCCTCCCCGCACTCCGGAAATATTTCTTATCGACCGAACTTCCTTTCAAGGACGCAAGGTTCCCTCACATTTGTCGCACTGTACGTCGCACGCTCGGCCCGGAGCCTCCACCACCACATCTCTTTCCGATCTCCTCCCACCTCCTTTTCTTCGCTCCACCTCTTCCGGTCTCGATCCGGATTTCCGGCCACATTTTACCAGGAGCGCATTTAAATCTTTTACTCACAACAACCCTTTCCCTTAAGTCACAATAAGCATAATATCTAGAATACTTCGAACCAGCAACAATACTCATAACAACAATCATTAAGGCCGAGTCCATAACAATATATATATATATATATATATATATATATATATATATATATATATATATATATATATATATGTATACGTGTATGTATTAGGTGTACCGGAAAGTAATGTCGTTTTTCAAACAGGATTGCACAGCTTAAAAACGAACATTACTTTCTGGTGCACATAATATATATATACCGTATGAATATATATATATATAATTATATATATATATACAGTCATGGATAAATATATTTGCACCCTTTCTTTTTCTTTTTTTTTTGTATGCAAGATCGAGGCTCGTGAAAGAGCGATCATTAATCACACAAAAAGTGAAACCGACACATAAAACACAAAAAATAAGGGGAACGGTAGACAAGATGGGGAGAGGGGGGGAAGGACACAAACACAACATTTGAGAGCAGGGACATCAGGAGAAATGTGGGAGGGGGATGGCTTGGGGGGAGGTGGGAGAGGTATAAAACATATGAACACTGAAAGGACTTCCAGGAAAGAAGTTGGAATTTCCAAAAAAAAAAAAGTGTATCTGGAGTGAATTAGCGGGGGTAGAAAAGATCAAGGATTTGGATGGGGGAAGATAAGAGATGGTGGTGAACAGCTGTTTTAAAACCTGGAGGGAGGAGTGGGATTGAAGGGAGTGGGGGAGTTTGTTCCAGAGGTGGGAGAAAAGGGGAATGAAAGAGTGAAGGTGAGCAGAGAGCCTAGATTTTGGCAGTTTAACCAGAAGAGGGTTGCAGGCAGATCTTGTGCGACCTGAAAGAATATTGGGGGGACAGAGCACAGAGAGAGCTGGGGGAGCAAGGCTGGAGAGGAGTCGGTAGAAGACAGAAGGACCACCAACCTGCCTGCGGTGAGTGAGTGAAAGGCCCTCGGAGTTAACTTCATCGCAGGAGATTCCAATGATTCTGAAAGCTTTGGTTTCAACAGCGTGAAGCCGAGCTAGGTGTGAGGCAGGAGCACCAGCCCAGAGGGGGGAACAGTATTCCATTGAGCTGCGGATGAAAGCCTTGTATGCGGTGAGGAGCTCAGATGTGCCAAGGAAGGACTTCACACGACGGAGGATGCCCAGTGGGCGACTGGCTTTTGAAGCCAGCTTGGAAATGTGGTTTTCCCAAGAAAGATCATGGTAGATATTGAGACCCAAAAGCTTGAGTGACAGAACTTCTTGGAGAGGATTGTTGAGAAAGTGGATGGGAGGATTTTCCAGTCGGTCCTTTCGGAGAGACATAGTAAGAGTGTGAGATTTGTCAGGATTGAAAGACATGTTCCACTTGTTTGACCAGTCTGTGATTTTGTCCAGGTCTGCAGAGTGAGGAGGCTGCAGACTGCCGATCTGAGGGATGAGGAATGGAGCGGCAGATCGTGGGGTCATCAGCAAAGAGATAGAGATGATTTTCCAGAGAGTCGGAGAGATCATTGAGGAATACCAGAAACAGCACAGGGCCCAGAACACTACCTTTGGGAACTCCAGCCAGAACAGGTAGGGGAGATGAGAGAAATCCATTCAGGGCCACACGTTGCCTACGACAAGAGAGTAAGTCCGCAAGCCATGAGTGGAGATTTCCATGGATACCATAGGAGGAGAGTTTGGTGAGCAGAGCTGGGTGCCAGACCGTATTGAAGGCACGTGATATGTCAAGTGAGAAAGCTCTGATTTCCAGTTTGGCATTGAGGACCTCCATCCATTGTTGAGACAGCAGAAGCAGCATGCCCAGAGTAGAATGACCTGGTCTGAATCCAAATTGATGATCAGAAATCAAGCCATTGGAGAAAAGGAAGGATTTGATATCCGAAGCAATGATGGGTTCCATGACTTTGCTGATAATAATTGGAAGCAGGCTGATTGGTCTGTAGTTGCAAGGATCTGTTTTTGCACCTTTTTGTGTAAAGCGGTAATGTTTGCTGATTTCCAAGATGCTGGCAGATGACCTTGAGCAAAAGAGAGGGCAAAAGGAACAGAGAGAGGGTGAGATAGAGTAGAAGAGCAGGATTTTCGGACCCATGGGCTGATGCCATCTGGTCCAGTTGCAGAATCAGTCGAGGTTTGACACAAACTTCTCCACCTTGTCAGGAGAGAAGGACACAGAGTCCAGGAGCAGTTGGGTTCGACTGGGAAAGGTGGGAACAGAGAGAGATGGGTTTGGGCAACAAGATTTTGAGGCAAACACAGAGTTGAGGCATTCGGCTTTGTCATGTGCGGTGTCAACTGTGTCGCCATTTGAGGTAAGGGAGGGGATGGAGGGGGTAACAAACAACAGAAACTGATTTGACCAGATGCCACCAGGATTTGGAGGAAGGAGACAGGTTTGAGAGTTCAATCTTGACTGTGGAGAGATAGTGCTTCCTGGCACTCCTGAGCGGAGACAAACACTTATTCCGAGCTTGGTGGGAGGAACTGAGATTGCCTTCAGTTGGATTTGCCTTCCAAGAGGCAAAGGCAAGTTGTTTCAGGGCAACTGCCTCACCACAATATTCAGTGTACCATGGATGGGAGGAAGGGTTAGACAACTGAAGAAGAGATGGGATAAATCTGTGCATGAGAGAGAGCAGTTTGCTTTGGAAGAATTCCCAGGAAAAATTGATGTCAGAGGCAGTAGAGATGGGAGACCAGTCCAGGTGATTGATGTCTGCTTGCAGCCCCTGCCAGTCGGCCTGAGTGAAATGCCAGACTCATCGGCGCTGAGGAGGCTCTCTGAGAATGGCCAGAGAGATGTCCACTTTAACAAGCACATGATCAGAAGAACCGATTGGAGCAGAAGAAGAGCAGCAGACATTTGCAGGGAAGTTAGTCATAACCAAGTCCAGAAGAGAAGATACTCCATTGACTGAGATCTGGGTCGGGAAATTTACAGATTGTGTCAGTCCCAATGAGTCACAGAAGTCCTTTGCTGAGGTGCCATGGTTGGTGAGAGATGAACCCACACCCAGCCAGCTGGCATGATGGCAGTTGAAGTCGCCACATATGAGGAAGAGAGAGTTTGGATGAGTTGATTGAAGTTGGTCCATGTTGTTCCGACAGCGAAATGTAAATGGAGTCATCACTGTTTGGAGGACGGTACAGAACACATATGAACTAAAGGTGGGTGCTGAGAGGAAGCCGTAGCCCAGAGGTACTCCTGGGGGTGGGGTGAAGAGAGGGCAGTGCAAGGAGAGTGAGGAAGAGAGTTTTTGATAAAGATAGCCACCCCACCACCAGGACGAGGCTCAGGCTCAGAAAACTCCAGTCGGGCTTTTTCAGCAGTGGTGTCCTCCTGCCCTGGGTCTTCTACCATAGAACCCCCTTTCATTGAGTTGGTGAAGGATGGTGCAATTTGAAAGTGTCGTACCTTGTGTCGGAATGTCAGCTTGAATCTGTTTGTCAGTTGATCGAGGTGCTTTCTCCACCATTTGAACAATCATTCACTGCAATCTTCGATCAGGTTTTCTCTTCCAGCCCCGTCCTGGGAGGTTGGCTGCAGTTCCATGGGCCTTAAACTTCCTGGTAGAATTGCCTACGGTGGACACATGAACATCAAGGTCTCTGGAAATGGACCTGTAGCCTTCAGAATGTCCATGCTTAGCTACAATCTTCTGTCTGACCTCCTCAGACAATTCTCTGGTTTTCTTTCTTTTCTCCATGCTCATTGCGGTACACACAGTGACAAAAAAGAGCAGAATGACTCCTTTTCTCCATTCAGTCTGGTTGATATATCTCAATAAAATTTCAGTTCTTCAGCTTTTAATGAGCGCACGTAATGATGTCACCGCCATGTACCTTAATGGGATACCTTTATGGCGGTTCACCACTGATGGTATGAAATCGCATAATAATGTTATGAATTTGGGTAGTGATATGTAGAGCAGAATAGAGCTGAGTAGGTAACATGCTTCGAGATGTCGCGGTAAGGACAACTACCTGTAATAAGTTCTTCATGTGCAGGCGTTTTGTCGGTTAAGATGTATAATTGTGAATCTACCAGGAGATTCGTGTGTTAAGTAGTGTAGGGATTAATGAGTGGAGCCCTTGTATGTCTCACCTGGTTAGCCAAACCTTTGTCCCTTTTGGCACTGCAGACCACATAGACACTTAGTTAGGATCCCTTAGTACAACACTAATAACGCCCTCCCCCCTGACATGATCCAGGAAGAACTCAGGCCAGGACACCGCCGATAATGGCCGCCACCATTTACACCTCTGAGAGGCCTATCCATCTCGCATAGCACGTGCTATGACCACGGAGTAGGGGACGGGAGTGAGAGTGACGCATTGGGCATGCACAGAGGCGAGTCGGTGCAGGCTCTGATTGGTTGGCAGCGCGCCAGGGCTGACGTCATTCGGCCGGGGATATTAACGGGGGCCGAACGCCATTTTTAGTTGAGTTTCGTTTTGGGCAGTCGAGTTGAGCAGGAGGACTGGCAGTTGAGACTCGGCGTGTGGAGTTGCGCAGAGTGTGTGGAGTTGAACGCAGAGAGTGTGGAGTTGAACGCAGAGAGCCCAAGCGGAGTTGGCAGTGAGCAGTTCAGATCAGAGATCCAGAGCAGTTGCTGAACGCCATTGCAGTTCGCAGTGCGCAGATCGCAGTTGAATTCCTGGCAGCGCAGTTCAGAGACCCCGACCTGAGTTGGGCTGAGGTGTAGCCCGAGTGGAGCTCGCTATCCTGCTGTGAGACCTCATGGTGCTTTGGGGCTAGGTGCACGGACCTCGTGTGCAGCGGCGAGGGCGTTGGCTCGGGCCTAGCGGGGCATGCGAGGCGGACGGAGGATTCTTCCAGGCCGGGAATTGAAGACGACAAGACAGCTAAGAATGAGCTCCGCGTACCCAATTACATAACGGACATTTTTATTTTCGTATTCATCTCCCTCGTCTCGTGTTTGAAATCTGTTGTGTGTGGGATCCCAATTTAGTTACCTTCGGTTTATTGTCACATTTTCCTGTCCTGCCTTTTTCATTTGAATAAACCCTTGTATTATTTTCTTGTACAAATACCTGAATGCAGTTTCCTGGTTGCTTTTAATAGATAAGGCTGCGGGGGCTCTCGCCGTTTCCGTCCATCCCGCGCGCTTGGGGCTTTTGGTTTTGGAATCCGCCATTGAGTTTTCGCCTCGGGAGTTAAAGCCTTCGCGATCGGCATCCGCGACCGCCAGATATTAATTTCGGCGGTTGCGCGACATTTGGTGTCAGGTAGGTGGGATTGGAACCCATCGGACAAATTATTTTTTGTCCGCGGCGAGACATCGACACGGTCGGGCGTACATCGCCCCCGACGTTCGAACGCAAAAAAATTTATAGTCGAGGCAGAGAAATTTGAATAGTCATTTGGGCGTACGGAGGGCGATATCACGTCTTCGACAAATTTTAAATTTGTTTTTTTGGAAGTAAAATAATACGCGCGGCGCGCACGGGAAACGACCTTCCGGGAAGCGGCTGTCAGAGGTCAACGAAATGGAGGTATGCAGCGAGGCCTCCGTCAGTGTAGGGAGTGAGCCGGAAATAGGGGGATTTGAATTAGAGGTGAGCCTTGGAACCTCCCCCGTCCCGAGCACCAACTTACCCCCCCCCCTCCCCTACCGGGGAGTCGGGAGCAGTAGGAGCGGCCCCGATCACCGACCAGATGATGGATCGATTGCTTAGGGCGATAAGTGAGAGCAGTGAGCGAACCAGTAAGGAATTGAAGGACAAAATTCAGGGAATAAATGATAAAATGGAGGGAATGAGTAATGAGATGGGAGAAATGAAAAACAAAATGGAGGCTCAGGGTGAGCGATTGGGAAATAAAATTGGGGCATTGCAAAATGAGATGGGAGAAATGAGGGCCGACAGTGAGTGAATGGAAAGCAAAATGGAGTCCCAGGGGAGTGAACTAAACGGAGAAATGAAGAGATTTGGCACCGCCGGGGCACAGGAGAAGCCAAATGTGGCAGGGTTTGAATCTGAACGGGGGGAAGGCAAATTGGGAATTACAGCAGGAACGGCATGTGTAGAGGTGAATGGGGAATGCCTCCAGGTGAATGGGGAATGCGTACAGATGAGTGTGGAGTGCGCACAGGTAGATGGGGAGACTGCATGTGAGAATTGTAGTAGGGAGTGTTTCCCACCTCGTGGCCTGGTTGTTTGTCGGGGCCGGGTGGATGTCACAACACCTCAACAGGGGGATGAATTCGGAATTGTGCAGCACCAGGGCGGTGGTGCGGAGCAAGAGGGGGTAGAGTTAATGGGGGTCCATGTAATGGAGCCGGACCGGGTATTTATTGGGGATATTGGGGAAGACCTGTCGGGGCCGCGAATGATTTGTAATGGGGATGATGATGAGGTTGATTTGATTCAGCGGCTGGGGACCTGGGACAGTCCCATGGAGGTAGAGGTTGACCAGGCCCAAAGGAGTTTGGGGGATGAGGTGAGTTGGTCCGTGGAGGTGGTTGTGGTGACCAAGGGGACCCTCACCGTGCTCACCGATTGGGTGCAAGAGGCTCCGAAATTGGACAACCAGTTGGGGGAGTGTGTTGACTCCGGGCTGGATTTGGACCTTGGAAGATCGAGAGATAGAGCCTCTGGAGATTTGGTCCCCGTAGGGAATTTGGACCAGCTGCAAGGAGGGGCAGAACAACTTGTGGTAGAGGTTGTTACCTGCAGCTGCGGTGATTGGTCACCTGGAGCCAAAATTGTCAAAAGAAAATCTAAAATTAAATTAAATTGGGAATTTGATTTGGCGCAGCCATGGGGAGAGTTGGTCCCCGGGCTGCGGGATTTGGACCGGTAGAGGTCATGGGGGATGGCCTCGGGCAAAAGTTGCCCCTTTCAAAATTTGGTGATGCCAGCCAGCTGGGGGGGCTGTGCTGGCGAGATTTGGACGTGGGGTCCAGCCATGGGTGTCATGGTACGACCTGGGCCCCACAGGGGGTCTGGTGGAGTGTGGCGTCCCTTGTCCGTCGGGGCGCCGTCCGGGCGTGTGGCTCGGGCCGGCAGGGTCACCGGACCCTGGTGGGGGTTAAGACCTCCAAGGGGTCTGAGGTGGTTTCTCAAGCCTGGGATGGCAAATATCGAGGACCACTAGGGGGAGGTGTGGTGGGTCGCGCTTTGGTGGTGGCAGTGCGGACGGCCAACTTGGGCCTGATGTAGTGACCACCCGGGCATGCGGCCTGACACCTTCCTCCTGAGACTATGGGACAGCCAGCATGTGGTGACCTGACATGCTGGCTGGGCTATGGACGTGGGTCAAACCGCATGGACAGGGATGGAGATAGCCTGCCGGACAACCAGTGGGGCATCTGTGGAACGTGATGGTGTGAGTGACCTTCCACAGATGTTCCGTTATGATTTATGGACTCTCGGGTTGGGAAGAGAGCCATGGGGATGTGAATCGGGAATGTGTAAAGAGCCGAGCATATGGGCCATGCTCGGCTGGCATGTGTATGGCAAAGCATCTTTCTTTGGTGAAATGAGTGAATTGTGAAAAATGTTTGGCATGGGTAATCTGTGGGTTAGATGCAAATTTAAGGGTGAATTTTGTGAAGAGAAATGGTGGACACTGTACAGTGACGCACGCCATTATTGATCCAGGTGTGTTCGACCAAAGTGTTGGAGGCTGTGATAAAATTGACAGGGTAGCAGGACACAGCTTTCAACTGGTTGCGGGGATGACTGTGCTGATAGTTGGGACGCGGAGTCATGGGGATGTAGTTGTGTAGCCTGAGGGTCAACGTGGTGCTGTGCGTGTCTGAGGTGTGTGGACCATGTCTTCGAGGTGGGTCTCCTGGTGGAGCATGGCTGTTGACTGGACCTTGGTGTGGTCAAGTGTGGGTAAGCACTGGGGGGGGGGGGGGCTGCGGTTCTGTGGACTGGGGGACGAGAGGGCAACGTAGGTGACGTGAGGGGAATGCCACGCACTGCGACAGTCTCCCCCCAGGGCCGAGGTTGTGTGTGCAGTAATGTGTGCGGTAGTGTGTTTTTGGCAGCAGGTGCTCACCACATTGGCCAGCTGGGGCTGGTGCAGGCGTGTTCCTCGCAGGGGGGGGCGAAGGATGGATGGTGGGTCGCACCCTTATGGACGCTCATGGGCCATGTTGGCATTTTGACTTTTCACCTTGTCCCGATGACCCTTGCACGGTAGAGGTGCAGAGCTGTCGTGGCCACAGGTAGTTGTGTAGTGATAATCACCGTTGGATGCGGATCCACATACCTGCCAGTGTCGTGGGGACAAAAGTGAAATTTGGAAGAATTTGGTAGGCTCAATGAGAAATTTTGGGATTTTGAGGGTGGATTGCACTTTGGACTTGACCAACCGGAAGTTACCTGTGCATCAAGGTAGAAGTAAGGCCTTGATGGTTACTGTCCCAGGCTTCAGGACTTGCTTGTCGAAATTTTGGGGACATGTAATTTGGAGATGGGAGGCGGGTGAGAGTGATGACATGGCCGGTGAGGGGATGGAATGGGGGCCACACAGTGTGTTGTGGGTGGCGTGTGTTTATGTGTAGAGGTGATGTGTTTCTATGTGGTCGTGAGGTTGGAGAAATATGAGCGAGTGATGATTATTGAGTTTTGAAATGTGGTTTTGGAAATGTAATGATTTTTTGTTTGTTTTTTTGTATACAAGATCGAGGCTCGTGAAAGAGCGAACATTAATCACACAGAAAGACAAACCGACATGTAAAACATATAACATGGGGAGCGGTAGACAAGATGGGGAGAGAGGGGGAAGGACACAAACACAACATTTGAGAGCAGGGACCGAGAGACATGGAGACATCGAGAGAACTGTGGGAGGGAGAGGGCTTTGGGGGGGGGGGAAGCATGGGAAGGGGGGGTGGGAGAGGTATAAAACATATGGACACTGCCAGGACTTCCAGGGAAGAAGTTGGAATTTCAAACAAGGTGGATCTGGGGTGAATTAGCGGGGGTAGAAAAGATCAATGTTTTGGATGGGGGAAGATAAGAGATGGTGGTGAACAGCTGTTTTAAAGACCTGGAGGGAGGAGTGGGATTGAAGGGAGTGTGGGATTTTGTTCCAGAGGCGGGAGAAAAGAGGAATGAAAGAGTGGAGGTGAGCAGAGAGCCGAGATTTCGGCAGTTTAACCATCAGAGGGTTGCTGGCAGATCTTGTGCGACCTGTAGGAATATTTGGGGGACAAAGCACAGAGAGAGCTGGGGGAGCAAGGCCGGAGAGGAGTCGGTAGAAGACAGAAAGACCACCTACCTGCCTGCGGTGAGTGAGTGAAAGGCCCTCGGAGATAGCTTCATCGCGGGAGATTCCAATGATTCTGAAAGCTTTGGTTTCAACAGCGTGGAAGCCGAGCTAGGTGTGAGGCAGGTGCACCGGCCCATAGGGGAGAACAGTATTCCATTGAGCTGCGGATGAAAGCCTTGTATGTGGTGAGGAGCTCAGGTGTGCCAAGGAAGGACTTCGCACGACGGAGGTTGACCAGTCGGCGACTGGCTTTGGAGGCCAGCTTGGAAATGTGGTTTTCCCAAGAAAGATCATGGCAGATAGCGAGACCCAAAAGCCTGAGCAGCAGAACTTCTTGGAGAAGATTGTTGAGAAAGTAGATGGGATGTTTGTCCAGTCGATCTTTTCAGAGAGACATAGTAAGAGTGTGAGATTTGTCTGGATTGAAAGACATGTTCCACTTGTTTGACCAGTCTGTGATTTTGTCCAGGTCTTCAGAGAGTGAGGAGGCTGCAGACTGCCGATCTGAGGGAAGAGGAATGGAGCGGCAGAGAGTGGAGTCATCAGCAAAGAGATAGAGAGGATTTTCCAGAGAGTCGGAGAGATCATTGATAAAGACCAGAAAAAGCACAGGGCCCAGAACACTGCCTTGGGGAATTTCAGCCTGAACAGGAAGGGGAGATGAGAAAAATCCATTCAGGGCCACACGTTGACTACGACCAGAGAGGAAGTCCGCAAGCCATGTTATACGGATTCGTAACTTCCGTTATTGGGGTTTTCACCCACTTGACGTAGTTCTGATCTTATGTACTATTATTATCTTCAAAAGGTTTATTATTCTGGAACGGTTATCTAAAGTTAAAAAGGCTAACTTTAAATGATACAGGAAACCGAACCGGAAGAGAGGAAGAGGAGGAAGCGGCGCGAGCAAAGTCGGAGAAGACGCGTGAAGTCAGCGCTCCGTAACGAGCAAGGTCTACCGACAGTCGCGAGGGAAATTTGAGTTCCTTGAAAGGACATCCGGCGATAGGAAGTATCGCTGGAGGGGGAGAAATCTGCGTAGTCAGATTTGGGCACTGTGATTCCGACGAACCCTCGCCTCGTCGCATCGGCTCAAGCAGGAGCCGTCGGCCATTTTGAACCCCGCGCTTCGGATACCAACGAAGGTTTTGCCTCGCGTCATCTTCACACCAACATCCTACCATCTGTTGGGGATGTGTCTGTGCGACCGCTTCGTCTCCAATTACGTTGCGGGTTGCTGAGTGAGCGGTGAAGGTGCGCCTCTGGAGGGCACCCTGGTACAGTTTGGTGGGGCGATCTCCAAGGCCAACTGTACGCGGTTCGGATATCGACTGGAGAGCGAGATTCGGGCTTCGACCGGATTTCGTTCTATCGACCGCTGGAGCGAATCACATACGCCTTGGAAAAGGTTATCGAGACATTGAGGAGTGTCCTTTCACTCGCTGGCAGCGCAGTGAGTTACCTGACTTTATTAATGGTAAAAAGAGTGCACTCTTAATGGCCATTTGTTGTACCGTGATTCCTGTGGATGATTTCTAATACAATTTTGTTCATTTGCAATCATTGGTGTCAGGGGTTCCCTAACTGGGGTGCATGAACCCCCAGGGGGTGCGTGTCCATCCCAGGGGGTTCGTGAGACGTTTCTGAAAGTCAAAACTAGAGTACTTTTTGTTGAAATAAAATCTGATATATCATATAATTTATATCAACATCATATATATATATATTTTTTTTTTCACAGATTCAGACCGCAATCCATGTTATCTAAGAAGCGCAAATACGATGATTCGTACATCAAGTGGGGGTTCATGAAGTTTGTGGAGAAGGATGGGACTGAACGTCCGCAATGCGTTCTGTGTTACAAAGTGCTGGCGGAGGCGTCGATGAGGCCATCAAAGCTAAAAGCCCACCTCGCCAGCACCCATCCGACTCATCAGAACGACTCTGAAGACGTGTTCCGAAGCAAGAAAGCTCGCTTCATGGCGAAGGGTAGCTTGACTCGGCACGGGTTCCAACCGTCGACGAAGCCTATCCTTGAAGCCTCCTATGAAGTAGCGCTCCTCATTGCAAAAGACAAAAAGGCTCATACGATTGGCGAAACGCTTGTAAAGCCCTGCGCCGTGGTGATGGCGAACTTGGTTTGCGGACCCGAGGAGGCCAAGAACTCAAGAGTGTTCCCCTGTGCAACAACACCATCAAGCGCAGAATTGAAGACATGTCAAAGGATATTGTGGCTCAGGTCACACAAGAACTCCGGGAATCACGCTGCCGTTTCAGCTTGCAACTCGACGAATCCACCGACGTAGCGAGCTGCAGTCAATTGCTGGTTTTTGCACGCTACTTGGCGGGATTTGCTGTGAAGGAAGAGTTTCTGTTCTGTTTTCCTCTCAAAACAACAACCAAATCGGTGGACATTATGAATATCGTGAACCATTTCATGGAAGAAAACGGCATCGAGTGGACGAAGCTCGGATTGTTGTGTATGGATGGGGCCCCGGCGATGATGGGAAAGCGATCCGGGTTCGTTGCGCTGGTGAAAGACAAGTGCCCCGACGTCATCGTGACACACTGTGTGCTCCATCGCCACGCCCTTGCGACCAAGACGCTCCCCAAGGAGCTCGGTGATGTAATGGCTATCGTTGTCACAGCAGTAAACTTCATCCGCGCTCGGGCTCTCAACCACCGCCTATTCCAGGTCTTCTGTGAAGACATCGGTGCTGCATACACTCATCTTCTGTACTACACCGAGGTGCGTTGGCTATCCCGGGGCCAAATTCTGAACTGCGTCCTCCAGCTGCGTCAGGAGATTGAAATTTTCCTGCGTGAGAAAGGCAACGACTCGGCGGACTACTTCGGCGACCCTGTCTTCGTCGCGAGGCTTGCGTACATCAGCGACATTTTCGGGCACCTTAACGCTCTCAACATATCACTTCAAGGGAGCAGCCTCACGATCGTTGAAGCAGCGGAACGGATCAACTCGCTTCGAGAAAAGCTGCGGCTTTGGAGCAACCGCGTGGAGAAGCTGTCATTCGTCAACTTCCCGGAGCTCGCTCAAATCCTCGCGGATGACGACGCTCAGAATGATTTCTGCTCCACGCTTGTCGTCGACATCAAGGGTCATCTGAAGTCTCTGTCTGACAGTTTTGATGGATACTTTCCGAATCTGTTGGTCGATCCGTGGATACAGGATCCTTTCACGATTCTAATTGACGACATCGACGACGACAATGAGCTCAAGGATGATCTGATCGAGCTGAAGGCCTCTGGCCGCCTGAAGATGCAGTTCTCCACCATCGCCAGTCCCTCGGAGTCTTGGGCAAGCAACGACGAGGCCTTCCCCAATCTAGCGGCGAAAGCGCTCCGAATGACACTGCCTTTCGTCACGACCTACCTCTGCGAAGCCGGGTTCTCCGTGTTGGTCGTCATGAAAACAAAGCTGCGGGCACGCCTTGACGTCGGCCCCGACATGAGGGTGGCCCTCTCCAAGACAGCTCCGAGCATCAAACACCTCGTGGAGGAAAAACAGGAGCATCCGTCTCATCGTGTGTGATGGGTGATCGATGCGTGATACAATTCGTGATCTGATCTTGAAGTTTCCGAATAAATATTTGTTCATCTCTTGTTTTTTTTCATTACAATATTACACTATGAACTTGATCTTTTACGAAGCACTGTTATGCGTATTATAGTATAATAATAACTCAGATCGTGTCTCGTAAAGTTGGGGGTTCGTGGACACCTCTGACATCCACAGGGGGTTCATGGGGGGATAAAGTTAGGGAAACACTGATTGGTGTGGTTCACTATTGATTTTCAACACAGGGAAATATATTTTTCTGCCAGGGTTCCTCTCGGGGTTCGGAGGTTACCGAGACCAGGAGATTGTAGAGGACTCTGTAACACATGCATGGAGATTTCCATGGATACCATAGGAGGAGAGTTTGGTGAACAGAGCTGGGTGCCAGACCGTATCGAAGGCACGTGATATGTCAAGGGAGACAGCTCTGATTTCCTGTTTGGCATTGAGGACCTCCATCCATTGTTGAGACAGCAGAAGCAGCATGTCCAGAGTAGAATGACCTGGTCTGAATCCAAATTGATGATCGGAGATCAAGCCATTGGAGAAGAGGAAGGATTTGATATCCGAAGCAATGATGAATTCCATGACTTTGCTGATAATTGGGAGCAGGTTGATTGGTCTGTAGTTGCAGGGATCTGTTTTCGCACCTTTTTGTGTAAAGCGGTAATGTTTGCTGATTTCCAGGATGCTGGCAGATGACCTTGAGCAAAAGAGAGGGTGAAAAGAACAGAGAGAGGGTGAGATAGAGCGCAGAGCAGGATTTTAGGACCCGTAGGCTGATGCCGTCTGGTCCAGTTGCAGAATCAGAGTCGAGGTTTGACAAAAACTCCTCCACCTTGTCAGGAGAGAAGGACACAGAGTCCAGGAGCAGTTGGGTTCGACTGGGTAAGGTGGGAACAGAGAGAGATGGGTTTGGGACACAAGATATTGAGGCAAACACAGAGTTGAGACATTTGGCTTTTTCACGTGTGGTGTCAACTGTGTAGCCATTTGAGGTAAGGGAGGGGATGGAGGGGGAACAAACACCAGAAACGGATTTGACCAGACGCCACCAGTATTTGGCGGAAGAAGACAGGTTTGAGAGTTCATTCTTGAGTGTGGAGAGATTGTGCTTCCTGGCACTCCTTATGGTAGACACACACTTGTTCCGAGCTTGGTGGAAGGAACTGAGATTGCCTTCAGTTGGATTAGCCTTCCAAGAGGCAAAGGCAAGTTGTTTCAGGGCAACTGCCTCACCACAAGATTCAGTGTACCATGGACGGGAGGAAGGGTAAGACAACTGAAGACGAGATGGGATAAATCTGTGCATGAGAGAGAGCAGTTTGCTTTGGAAGAATTCCCAGGAAGAATTGATGTCAGAGGCAGTGGAGATGGGAGACCAGTCCAGATGATTGATGGCTGCTTGAAGGCCGTCCCAGTCGGCCTGAGTGAAATGCCAGACTCGTCGACGCTGAGGAGGCTCTCTGAGAATGGCCAGAGAGATGTCCACTTTAACAAGCACATGATCAGAAGAACGGATTGGAGCAGAAGAAGAGCAGCAGACATTGGCAGGGAAGCTTGTCATAACCAAGTCGAGAAGAGAAGATACTCCATTGGCTGAGATCCACGTCGGGAAATTGACAGAATGTGTCAATCCCAGTGAGTCACACGAAGTCCTTTGCTGAGGTGCCATGACTGGTGAGAGAGGAACCCACACCCAACCAGCTGGCATGATGACAGTTGAAGTCACCACATATGAGGAAGAGAGAGTTGGATTGAGTGGATATAGGTTGGTCCATGTTGTCAGACAGCGAGATGTAAATGGAGTCATCACTGTTTGGAGGATGTTACAGAACACATATGAACAAAAGGTGGGAGCGGAGAGGAAGCCATAGCCAGAGGTACTCCTGGGGTGAGGTGGAGAGAGGGCAGTGCAAGGAGAGTGAGGAAGAGAGTTATTGACAAAGATAGCCACCCCACCACCAGGACGAGGCTCAGGTCTATCATACCGGAGGAGGGAGTAACCAGGAAGAGATATTAAGGAATCAGAGACATCTTGAAGGAGGAAAGTTTCTGTTAAGCAGATCAAGTCTGGATTGTCAGAAGCAACCTGTATGGAGAGATCAGTCAGGTTTGAGCGAAGGCCCCGGATGTTTGAGGTCCATGCCGTTAATGAAGAGAGAGGGGGAGCATCGGGTACACTACGGGACAGGGGAGGGGAGGGGTCGGGTAAGATGAAGGATGAGAGGGGGAGGTAGGGAGAGCAGTTGATAGTGTGTCAGAGATTACAGAAGAGTTACAAGAAAGGGAAGGATGAGGAGGATGAAAGGTTTGATGGTGAAGGGATGAGGCACAGTGAGGGGTTGTTTGAGGGGGGGCAAGAGGAAAGTAGAAGGTTGGGGGAGGTGGAGGTATGAGATAGAAGGGAGACGAAGTGGGGAGGAGGCCGCTTTGAGGAGGAGGGGGGGAGGGTGAATTGGAGGGGGATGGTAGGGTGAGACAACAGCACACGTGGAGAAAGGAAAATAAATGTTTTTTTTGTTGTTTTTTGGGGGGGGGGGGTGGGGATTTAAAACGTTGGACAAAGAGTATTATGTTCGGGGTAGAAGGGAAAAATCTAAGAGCCACGCAAAACACGAAGTAGGGGACGTAAGTTAACAAACACCGACGGAGGTACAAGGCCGCACACGAGGAGCAGAACACGATTAATGGTAGAACAATGGTAGAACAAAATGGTAGAACAATCAGAAACATTTGATGATTTCTAAAAAGTTTTATTTATTTTATTTTTACTACAGTACTTTCAAAAACACCAAGGTACATAATTTTTTTCCCTTTTAAGTTATCGGGATATGAAACTACAATTTGGCTTTTATATTCCAGAATATTTTATATTCCCGGTGTGTACCCCGGTTTAGAATAGGTACACCGTATCCCTGCTTCAGGCGACTAAGGGTTGGCGCCAGGAAGGGCATCCGGCCATAAAAACATTGCTTCAAATAGGGAACCATGATTGTCATGGGGCCCGCAAGGCTAACCCCTGCTCTAGCGGGGAAAATGGCCTTAAAACGATCATTCATTCATATTCATATATTCCAGAAGACTTGCCTATTATGGAGTAGTTGTCATGACATGGAATAGCTACATTTGAAGTTCTCAGTATTCGTCCCTGTAGCTTCCTTGGTCACGCCATCAACACTTCTCTTGTCAAATGCTCACCTGACTTGTTCGGAAGCATTTCGAGAAGTGTCCACTTGCACGCATGCCTTAGACTGTATGGAATATCGATTGAGAGGATGTTGGTTGCTTGGATTTGGGATAATATATCATGACTTGCAGATTAATAGAATCTATACATGCCACAATTTGTTTTATCTAGACATTTAACATCCATTTTTGGCTCACCTCGAACATAGTTCACAGGTGAGGTATTAGCATCTCGAGGTGGTGTCCGTCAAGCAGTTAGTCAGTCAGTATGTAAACACTCGGAACTTCTCCAAAACTACACACACAATTTTGATGTAACATGACCATAACCTTCATCACCCGTGATGTACTAAAGTTTGTTCACGGCATAAAAAACAGTCTAGGGGAATGTACAGAGGGTCAAAGTGGGTCTGGGTTTGATCCCTCCCCCCACCCCCCTAAAAAAATTAACATAGGCTTTCTTCTCTGAAACAACGCACACCATTTCGATGAAACTTGACTACAACCTACATCACCCATGATGGATTAAAGTTTGTTAACTGCATAAAAAACAGGGGTTGGCCCCCCCAAGATAGGTATTTACTTTCTTCTCCATTACATATTGTCATGTCCGTAGCTAGTTAAGACCAGCCTTGGATAGCCGAACTGCTTTAACTCTGAGGCGACCAGCCAAATATATGGCGGTGAATTTACATGCGTGGGATGAAAGGATGCGAGGCATTTATCTGAACGAAAAATACACGGGTTTATTCCCGAACCCACAAAACATTCAAACAAGACAGTGAATTCAATAATAATGATTTTATGAAAATAAATCATGGAATAAAAATGAAATGTGAGTTGAACTAAAATTTTATACTTCAATGACTGCACACACTGACTCAAAAAACACACAGGTGAAAGATAAAATAATATAAAATCCTTTCAGCCGGCAATTAGCTCGTCCCAACGAGTTATTTTGATGAGGTCGGCAGTGGTGGCTAAGTCCAACGCTTCCCACGCCTGAGCGCCAAATTTGGCTCCGGCCGACAACGGTGAGAGCGCACAGAGCCGTGAAGCAAGCAATGAAGACGGCCCTCTTTCGCTCTCAAACTCTGTCAGAAGCACCAAGAGCCCCATGAGCCACCGCTTCAATCGCCCCTCAAGTGCCACACAAAAGCACGCCCAACTCCGTCCAGCACACGATTGGAAAACAAAGATGGTGCAGCCTTCTTGTCCGAGTAGAGAGAGCAACGACCTCCTCTTCTCCTCTTCACTCTCTAGAGCCAATCGTGTCGTTTACCTCCCAGTTCGCCCGGCCCACGTCCTACGGCACAATCGTGTCCCTCGGGGCGTGGCCTGCTGGCCTTCCTGACCACCCTACTACCCCCCCCCCCCCCCCGCCCTGATTCTCCGACTCTTGTTGGCGGGGCCATTTTCTTATTAGGTCCACGAGGGCGGGCTTCGTCCAGGAACCTTCTTGCTTGTAGTTGGTGGTTGTTGTTTAAAGATGTTGTTCCAGCAAAACATGAAGGGAAAATTACAGAAGAAAACCACGCACTGGGGAAAATTATCCTTAAACCCTACCACTAATTAGCATGCATCCACCCCCTGTGTGAAGAACATTTAAACAACCCTATTTACTGTACATTGAGATTTCTCATCGTGTCACACGGTCCATGCTATTAATTACACAATCCTATCTCTCCTACGGTATTCTTTCATCTACCCCCCATAGGTGTAACACCATGGAAAATTGCCACCTAAATAAATTTGTCCATCACCCATGATGGATTAAAGTTTGTTAACTGCATTAAAAAAAAAAATCAGGGAGGGGTTTGCCCCCCAATATAGGTATTTAATTTCTTCTCTATAACATATTTTGCGGGTCATCCACGCCTACCAGTTGTTCCCTGCCTGGTTCTGCCAGGTGAGCCCAGGGGCATTGACCTTATTTTTATCGTTACCAGCCAGGGTACCTGGCATTACACGGTGCTGTTCTAATGCTGTTGGCATTTTGAAGAAATCAAATTTTGTTTTTTATTCTATTTTATTGTGGGTCCTTAAAACACTTCCCGACACCAACTAAGGAATAGGTCAGGGGTCATGTAATATTAACTTTGACGTAACTACAAAGGTTTAAACACTATAGAGTGATTTATTTAAAAATCCAAATTTTCTTTTCAAAGTTTTCAATTTTTTTTGCGTAAAACACGCAAACTGGCACTGACGAACCTCTGAAAGTTTACAAACATTCGTTTGGCCATCTTTTAAAAATGGAAACCCACACACAGAGACACCCACGTACCGGTTCTTTATAGTGTAGACTGTAGACTGTAGATGAACCCTGATGTGATTTATAGTGTAGATGAACTATCACCCTGATGTTGTGCAAGTAGGCCAAGGCGTAAGTGCTCTGTCTATCGAATCAACGTTAAAACGGGTGTCCCGTATGGCAGCATTAGTTGGTGGATACCAAGAGTAGGTAAGTTAGTTATCAGTTATTGGAGGCTAGCTCCTTGACACCAAGTTACATTGCTTGTTACCTTAGCCCTCTGCACTTCAAACAAATTAACCAGGTAGTTCATATGTTTGCTGTTAACGGCCTTCATTGGATATGAAGGGCAAACCTAGATTTCCCCATTGCACCGGCAAAAAAAGCAATCTTCTCTCTTAAGCTACCATGGGATTTCTGACATCTACATTCGTGGTTAGGGAAAAGAAGGGCGAAAATTCTCACCTCTACTTGTCATGGATTGCAAACCTGGCCGGTGGTGTAAAGCAGTGAAGATGTACTCAATTCACTATGTGGCTGTTCAAAGATTTTGAAAGACGTCTCTGGGGATGTTTGTTCAAAGGCTGCCGGTTTCCACATACCAGTAATTGGCATCCTGGTGTGATTAAAAACGAATAAAACTCAGATCACAACTCAGCCAGGATACAGCAGCAAAATGTCAAAACGGATTTACAGAATCTGTGTGTTTAATGCCTCTCCCCCATCGTAGGTGCATGCATTATTTATATATATACATAATGAAGGCAAAAGCACAAACTGTCAGTCCAAAAAGCCTTTGTTGTCCGTGCAGTGAAAGCAAGACTTTTTTGAATAATCATTGTCCGGACAAAAAGTACCTTAATGAGAAATCGAGTGGTGTATTTTTGGAATGCCCTTGTGTAGTGTCCTTAAGACCGCAGCAATCGTTTGAGAATAATTTTTATAACCCCCGAGATGAAAATAATTATTAACAAGTATAGAAACGTTCAAAGTACACCGCCCCCATGCCAAATAAATAAACAAATAATACATCCTCCAACGCTCTGCAATGTTGCAATGCAGCACATAAGATATGGTATTTGGAGGGAGAGGTGTGCAGTAATTGATAGATTAATTAAAATAAATAAATACTAATCATAAAATAATTAATTTCTTAATCAATTGGCTAATGGCATACCTAAAGCACCAGTGTTTCATCTGAAGCTGCAACTTTTTGAAAATTAAATAATTAATTACTTTGAAAAAAAAATTAACATTAATTGATTCATCAATAAATAATCAATCGATTAATTGATAAATCAATAAATAAATAAATAAATACCCTTTATAGCCACGTCACTTGGTCACTGTTGTGTCCAAATATCAGCTTCCTAGCTCAAAATGTGCCTGAGATATTGCCCAGATGAGAAAGAAAATAAATAAGTGATTAATAATGAAAATAAATAAATAATAATCGTAAAATAATCCGGACTGCCACAATATAAAACCGAGTACTCCCTTTCAGTGCAAAGCATCTGGATAGTGAATAGGTAAAATAATTAATTTATTAATCAATTGGCCAATAGCACACCTAAACCAACACCGTTTCATCTGAATATGTTATGTTTTGAAAATTGATTAACTAGGTAATTAATCAAATAATTAATCGATTAATTGATGAATCAACAAATCAAAAATACCCTTTACAGCCAAATCACTTGGTCATTATCGTGTCCAAATATCAGCTTCCTAACTCAAAAGGTGCCTGATAATGTCCAGATGAGAAAGGAAATAAATAAGTACTTAATTAATCGATAATAATTAAGTAATTAATCAATTAATTGATTAATAAAAAAAATAGAGTTTTTGCCAAAGGACTTGCTCACTATTGTGCCCAAATTTCAGCTTCCTAGCTCAAAGGATGGCTGAGATATTGCCCGGATAAACAAACAAACAAGAAAACAACCGGAATGAAAACTGAGTACTCCCTTTCAGCACGTGTCATCGCCGGGCCCCCTTCGGTGCCCGGCAATGACGTTGTGCAGCTCTTTGAGATGGCATAGGAAAGGAGCGGTGTACAACAAGTAAGCATCGTGAAAACTGAGTACTCCCTTTCAGTGCACAGCATCTGGATATTGAATCGGAAATGCATGGTGTACAATAAAGGAAGTAAATGAAAAATAAACACTGCACTTCGAGTTCTCCATGGAAATGATGATGACAAAGAGAAACTTAACACTAAACAAGTACACTTCATCTAATCAGTGGTTCCCAACCTTTTCTATGCCCCACACCCCTAGGAAATATTTGATTAATGTTCGCACCCTCTACAAAAGTAATATCACATTTGAAGATGAAGAAGTCAAATTTTTGAACCACAAATTGAACCACATACAATACTGTGGGTGAACAAATTGAACTAAAAAAATAAGATTTTAACTCCGTGCATGAAATGCAAATATAAATTGAGCAATTAGATTCTAATTTATTCAGAAAAAAAATGAAACAGTAAAATCAATCCCAATTGTGAACATAAAATTCAATGACTTCTATATTTTTGAACCACAAATTGAACCAAATACAATGCAATTCAGGGGCCAAATCTTCCCCATTCTTCCCTACTGCTTGGATTCGTCAGGGCAGCGTGGTCATGGTCAGAGTGCTGATCGGTCCCCATGGACCAGCCCTCTTTCCCTCTCTCTCTCTCTCTCTCTCTATCTCTCTCTCCCTCTCTCTCACACTCTCTCTCTCTCTCTCTCTCTCTGCCTCTCTATCTCTCTCTATCTCTCTCTCTCTCCCTCTCTCTCCCCCTCTCTCCCTATCTATCTCTCGCTCTCTCACTCTCTCTCTCTCTCTCTCTCTCTCTCTCTCTCTCTATCTCTCTCTCTCCCTCTCTCTCACACTCTCTCTCTCTCTCTCTCTCTCTCTCTCTCTCTCTCTCTCTCTCTATCTCTCTCTCCCTCTCTCTCACACTCTCTCTCTCTCTCTCTCTCTCTGCCTCTCTATCTCTCTCTATCTCTCTCTCTCTCCCTCTCTCTCCCCCTCTCTCCCTATCTATCTCTCGCTCTCTCACTCTCTCTCTCTCTCTCTCTCTCTCTCTCTGCCTCTCTATCTCTCTCTATCTCTCCCTCTCCCTCTCTCTCCCCCTTCTCCCTATCTATCTCTCGCTCTCTCCCTCTCTATCTCTGTCGTGGCCCTGACTTCATGAAGGCTGGGGTACATCACATGGATGTTGGGGATCTCTGGGTCACTCCTGCGAGATCGATCGGCTATCACCGTGCCACGGACTTGCTCGAGAGAACTGTCTGGGGCTATACAACAACAACAACTCCTCCATCTTATCATAAAAAGTTTGAAGTACTACCTTAATATACAGCTTCCTTCTACAGAAACAATAATGTCTCCGAGACACTTTTCACATTATGAGGGCACGAGACTGATAAGAAGCTAGCTAGGAAAGCTGCAGAACAGTTAAGAAAAATCGATATTATGTTACGTTCAACCGCTCACCATGGACATGAATAGAAGAGAGAACAGAGCCAGCACGTGCACATAATGTAATTCATTAATGTAGCGATTGCATGCCCATTTACCTTCTTACGATCCCCAATCTTCATTCAGAGCCAGAGCTTGTTGAAGTTCATTTTTACCTCTAGTATCAACAGCATGGTTGCACAGTCAAGTGAATCTTATATTTCCTTCACTCCAATAAAGTAATAAACAACAAAGACAAAAGCACCCCTTGGCTTCCAAAATAACTGAATGAAATTAGCATTATTCTCAATCTATGTGCAAAGATATCTGTACAAAAAAAACAACAAAAAGACAAATAATGATGTTGGGAGCTCTTTTTTTACTTGTTAATTATCTTGCCAAGATCAAACTGACAATCAACGACGTTTTGAACTGGCACGATTAGGTTGAGCTGGTGTTCGGGAGGGGTTGAGACACGTCTCACGGTTTCTCTGGTGCGGCATAGTGATGTCAATTCTGGCTCCACCTGCTGCGTTCTTCGAGTCGCAACATGGCGGAAACACCTATGACGATGCCTAAAATTTCCAGCGCCTTTGATTTGGTTACCAGCAGTACACAGTTCGGGCTCTGCACGATCAAACTCATTCGCTGGTCCTACATGGGCAACTTCTGGGCACGTGACATTTGGTGTCAGGTGGTGTCTGCAGTTTATATTCGTTACCTGGAGAGGTGGATTTTGTAAGGGTGCTCCATTGCAGCCTCTCGTGACAATTTTAGGTATTTTCTAGGTCGAAGATGAAAATTGACTCCGCCACTAAACTTGGTCCATGAGTATAAGAAGAGGACGGTGAGAGCATTATTGAAGTGATGCTGAGGAGCCTGCGGTCAGCTTCTCCAAATTATGGATGTTTTGCTCCATATGACTTCCGTTTCTAGTTTCCTTGTTGTGATTGCTTGTCGTGGTCATCCAAGTGATATGCTTCCGGAAATCTAATCATTCCAGATTTGTCTCTGCTGACGTCGATTTTATGTTCTCTACTTGTGTCAATCGTCCTTTGCATTTGTCTCAGGCTCATGTAGTTTTGCCTCCACCCACTTTTTTTTTTTTTAAACCTCCACCACCAAAGGTGGATGGAGGTTGTGTTTTCACCTCTGTCTGTCTGTCTGTGAGCCAGATATCTGTAAAGATCTTTGTCAGGCCAGTCTTTTGCAACTGCCACTGGTAACTACCTGCCGCATTGTCGGGTTATCGGCGACTAAACTGGCACCCCTCACTAGCTTTGCTAGTGGAAAGGGTGATTGTGACACCCTGCCAGGACCAAAATCAACACCTGACTAAGGGTGGATGAGCTCTCATAGCCAAAGGCCATCCAATAAGGAGATGGTGTCTCCTAAAAAACACCCATCCGGTTTGGACCAGTTCAAGTCATACCAAAGACTTTAAAAATGGTATGTGCTCCCTCCTTGCTTGAAAAGGATAGAGCACGGACAATCCCCATCAGTTGGCATCCATGGTATGGTGAGAAAAGCAGCGCCAATGTTATGATGTCGCTGGTATCCAGAGTATCCCTGGAAGTGACGGTAGTGACGGCACTTGCCCCAAGCTCAGTGGCTGTGTTAAGTGTTTGTCTCTTCTGTGTGTGTGTGTGTGTGTGTGTGTGTGTGTGTGTGTGTGTGTGTCAACTCTATTATGAGCCTTAGCCTAAGTATAAAAAAAAGATTATGGACGGACTCGGCCAAACCTTGGTGGACAGGTTGGATGTGACAAGGACAAATTGATTCAATTTGATGAAGATCTGGATCAGGCCTGACTGACGTGAAGGCACAATGACTGAACAAGGTCTACCAAAATCTTTGGTACAGTTACATGTGGCTCTTCGTTACTTGCTCCCTCAACCTCACCAGATGGCCCCGGTGCAAATTTTGGCTGCCTGCACCATCCCCTCCATGCCTCTAAAGAAGAGTGATGGGAAAAAAATCCCTATTGTCAACACACTCCTTCAGACAATAGCAGCTGCTCATGTGAGTCAGTCTTAATGTACAATGGGGTGTGCATCATTTTGCTGCCAAAGGGAATGTCGAGGTCGATGCATCCATCCAATGTAAAGGAACGCTGATCGTAGATGCGAAGTATTTCATCTGCCTTTTTAAAATCTCCTTTCTTGAGTCATGCCAACGATGCTCTCTGCGGAAGAGAGTTCCACCTATAATGGTTATATCCGCACCACTATCAACAATTCCATAGGCAGGGACCACTTCAATCTCCACCCTCGCGCACTTGAGTAACTCTCTTTGTCTGACATGGCCCAGGCTTACCCCCTCACCTTGCTCGTCCTCAGAGGAGGAGTGCAGGGCCCGTATTCATAAACGTACTTAAGTCTAAGTATAACACTTAAGTACCTCCTAAATTAGGTTTTACTAACAAGTGGTATTCAATATGCTACTTACCTAATGTATTACACTCAACTTCATGCTTATATTTGAGACACATCCAGGGGTGTCTTAAGTGAACGTAAGTTGGCCACACACTGTATATTCTGTCCACTTTCGACCAGACAGCGAAGAGGAATGGCTGCATTGTTTCTGATAGCACAAGAACGGCTGGTTCGACGGCGTGCAATTCGTCGAGAACGAGTATTTCGTGACCGACTTCATCCGCTAGATGAGTACGATGATGTCGAACTGTACCAACGATACCGCCTTGACCGGCAAACGATTTTGGATGTTATTGATGTTATTGGTGATAATCTTGATCCATTGACATTGCGAAACCATGCTTAAGCCAAGGGAACTTAAGGGTCCTAGGATCTAGGAGCTCCTAGGATCGCGCCGACCTTCTGCGATATTAGGGACGGCTCCGCTGGTGCTGGTCCACCTCCTATAAAAGGGAAAATGATTTTGTAACAATAAAAAATTATTTTGCAATTAATGTAAAATCAACTACAATACAGAAACCAACTGAATAAAAATGGCACAACAGAAGATTGGAACCATTCTCACTTGTTTCAGCAAGTTCATTTCTGTACGCGCGGTATTCATCCTTCATAACTGAGCACATGTTCTGCCATTTTTTCTGGAAGTCCTTGTCACTCCTTACCACAATAGGATTTCTTCTATTCATGGCCTCGGTTATCTTAACCCATGCGTCATGCTTCTTTCTGTTCGAAACGGCGGCAGAAAACTTCGATACGATGACACCAATATGCTTTTCATACTCTTCCCACAGCCGAAATGTTTCAGCATCAGTGAAATTTTTCTTTCGCTTCGTAGACGTAGTGTTCCCTGCCATGATGAAGGGTGGAAAGAATGCCTAAGGTCTTCCTAGCGACTTCAACAGCATTAAATAATAGCATTTGGTTTTGAACCCAGTTATGTAGTCCCGTCCTTATGTCATGACACTCAGCCAAACCACAGAAACCGACACAATCGTGCAAGAAATGTGATCATTAACCCGAGCAACGGCCAGTCAAAATGGTTAGGTGTTATGCCTATATTTAGGAGTCACACTGAGTGAGGTGTAACACTTAAGGTCATTTATGAATACTGACATAAGTCTTAGTCCGAGGTAAGTGTCACAGTTGGAGTTTAAGTGTACTTAACATAAGAACGTTTATGAATACGGGCCCAGGAGATCAAGCAGTTTCGTCAGAATCCATTCATAATGATTTGAGATATCCTGCTCACAGACAAACATACAGGGGTGAAAACATAACCTCCACCTACCTTTAGAACAGAACGTAAAGGTTGCTTCTTGACATTAAATTAAAAAAATACGTCACGTACCAGACTTGGGTGTTAATCCATCATTCTGAAATTGGAGACGATGGAAATCCCCAAGCCCGATTCCACAGAAACCAGAAACGTTGTCCAGGTGCACATTTTGGGATTTGAAAATCTTTTCACAGAAACTGGAAAGTTCCCGAATAACATTCTCTAAAGTCTAAGCTGACGAAAACACTTCCCAAAAGAGAAGAACCTGCAATCTGGACATCTTGCAGCTTCGTAAAAGAGTTCATAAATGTACAGAAGTCAGCACCAACAACAACAACAACATGCATTTTAAGGCCATTTTCCCTACTAGAGCGGGGGTTAGCCTTGCGGTCCCCATGACAATCTCCATCTTGCCCTATTTTCTGCATCTCTCCTTGTTAACCCCCTTGCCCGCATTTCTTCTTCCACCATCTTTGGCCAAGTCTTTCTCGGTCTTCCCCGTCCTCTACTTCCTTCTACATTCATTTCCATCACTCTTTGAACAAGTCACTTTCATCCTTCCTCAACACATGACCAAACCATCTCAACCTGTTCCTCTTCACAACATCAATCACAGGCTATATTCCCATCATTTTTCACAATTCATCATTTGTCTTCCTCTCTCTCAACGATCTCTCTCAACGATACTCCGCACATCCATCAAACCATTTGCATTTCCACCCTTTCCAACCTTCGTTGCTGCTCTACGTTCATTACCCATGTCTCGCTCCCATAAATCATAACACTTCTCACAGATGCAGCATACACCTTTCCCTTCAGCTTCAACGACACTCCCCTCCTCATCAGCACGCCACTCAGTTCCCGAAACTTCTTCCATGCACATCTCACTCGAGCAACCGTTGCCGAGTCTGATCCACCTTCTCCATTCAGCATGTCTCCGAGGTAGCAAAATGTTTTCACACCTTCCAGCTTCACGCCGTCTCCAAGATCCAACTCAACATTTCCTCCATCTGCAGCTCCCTCTGTGCACACCTTACATTTGAATGTAGCTGCCACACTGGTTAATGACCCTCTCAGCCCTCTACATTTTTGATGAACCCACTCAGCGCACATTGTACATTGAATGGAGTTCACTCCGACACCCTTCCTGCACACAGCACAGGGCCACTTCCCAGTTCTTTCCACCTCACCACATGCTTTACCACATGCCATCACCTTCGTCTTTATCTGATATTCACCTTCAGACCTTTTGTCTCCATAGATTCCTTCCACTTGTTCATCTTTTCCTTCAGTCCATCCATACTTGCCACAATCAACACCAGATCATCTGCATTCAACAACTCCCACAGTAAACCCTCCTTTACGTTCTGAGCCAGCACCTCCATCACAGCTACAAATAGTAGTGGACTTAGTACCGACCCCTGATGCACTCCCACCTTCACCTCAAACTCACCACTGTTCCTGTCCTTCGTCCTTACAGCTGTGCGCGCTCTTTTGTACATTGCCATCAGTACTCTGATCAACCATTCCTGCACTCCTAACTTCCTCATTGCCCATGTCAATACTTTGCGTGGAACCCTATCGAATGCTTTCTCCAGATCAACAAACCCAAGAAACAACTTCTTCCTCTTCTCCACGTACTTCTCCTGCAACCTCATCACAATAAAAAGCGCGTCTGTCGTTCCTCTTCCAGGCATAAATCAAAACTGCATTTCGTCGATCTTTACTTTCTTCCTTATCCTCCTCTCCAACACCCTTTCCAATACCTTCATTCCATGCTCCAATAACTTTATCGCTCGGTACGAGCCACACTCTGGAGGGTCACCTTTCCCCTTGTATAGAGGGACGAGGGTACTCAGTTCCCAATCCACTGGAATGCGGCCTTCTTTCACCGCCAGATTACAGATCTTTGTCATTCTCTTCACACCCCAACTTCCTGCTGCCTTCAACATATCTCCCACAACTCCTGTCGGCCCTCCCGCTTTTCTACTCTTCATTTTTTTTTTTTTTTTTGGTATGCTGAATCGAGGCTCGTGAAAGAGCTAAAATTGCTTTTATCGCTTCCTCAACTTCCTTCTCAGTTATCTTCTCTGCCGGTCCTAAAACTGGGTTACTCTCCATGTTGCCATCCCATTCATTCTCTGAATTCAACAGCATTTCCATATATCTTTTCCATCTTCCATTAATTCCATCTGGGTCCACAACGATTTGTCCCACTTCATCCTTCAGGCAAGTCACCCCCATCACATAACACCTCTCTTTCGCTATCTGCTTTGCAATCCTGAATACTGCTCTCTGACCCTCTTCCGAATCGAAGCGTTCTCCGAACATTTTCCGACATGCCTCCTGCGCCTTTGCTACCTCTTTCTTTGCAGCCTTCTTGGCTGCCTTATAACTTTCATGCTCTGCTGTTTCTGCTCCCGTACCCTTCGCCTTCTGCCACTCCTTGAACTTCTTCCTCTTCTCTTCAATCCTCTTTCCAACTTCATCATCGCACCACCATGTTTCCGAGTACCTCGGTGGTCCTTTTGTCCATCCACATACCTCACCAACGGCTCCCAACAGACTAGCTTTCATTGACATCCAACCACTTTCAAGCTCAACTACATCATCCTCTACCCTACTCAGCCTCTCGTTTAATGCCTCCCTTACTGTCACTTCTTTCAACCTCCACACCTTCATTCTCGGTTGGTACTTCACCCGCCGAGCTCTCCTCGCACCTTTCACCCTTATGTCGCAGACAACCAAGTGGTGCTGTGAAACAGCCTCCTCCCCCGGGATCACCTTTGTGTCCCGGAGGTGCCCCCTATCTCGCCTACGCACCATCAGGTAGTCAACGGTTGTCGTCGACCCACCTGACGTGTATGTAACAAGCTTATTATCCTCTTTCTGGAACTGAGTATTACAAATCAACAAATCAGCTCCATCAGCAAACTCCAAAATCCTTTCACCTTCTCCATTTCTCACACCATATCCGTAACCCCCATGAACTCCCTCAAAACCATCCATGCTCCTTCTCACATGTCCATTTAGGTCTCCTCCTACCACAACAACTTCCTCATCTTACACGTTTTCCATCAGCTTCTCTATCGCACACCAGAACCTGTCCTTCTCTTCATCGCTCCGACCAACCTGTGGAGCATATCCCGAGATGACGTTCACCAAGAGCTTTCCAATCATCATTTTCACCATAATCAACCTATCACTCACTCTCGTCACACTCACCACACTGTCTACAGACTCCTCAGAAAACAGGACACCAACACCATTCACGCCCTCCAGGCACCCTTGCCACACAAACTTGTATTTCTGTCCCTGCCTACCCTTCACCATTCTCACACCACTTCCCTTCCATCTCGTCTCTTGCACACAACATCTGTCCACTCTTCTTTTGACCAATACTTCCACCACTTCTCTTGATCTCCCTGTCATTGTCCCTACATTCCATGTCCCAAACCTCAGAAGCCGATCTCCACTTCGGGCTGTACCCTGCCCATATGTATTTGTAATTGTCATGGTTCTCTTTTTGAGGCAATGTTTTTATGGCCGGATGCCCTTCCTGACGCCAACCCTCTTAGTCGTCTCTTACGACACGCAGGGATACGGTGTACCTATTCTAATCTAGGGTATACACTGGGAAACATTTAAAACATGGAAATTCGGGGGGGGGGGGGGGACATCACGGCTATGGGGGCCCCATCAGCACCACGCCACGTTTGCCCGGTCAGCACCACGGCGGCCCGGTCAGCACCACACCCTTGGAAAGGACTTCGATGCACGTCGGCCCGGTCGGCCCACAGCCTGGCGCGAAGTCCAAGGACATCAGCACGTCATCCGAAAACAGCTCCGGTTGGTGCGAACCACTCGGTCAATGGCGCGAACCAGGTCCCGACACGCCCTTGCTCGCTTGGCCCCGATGAAGGCCTCGCTGGGTTTTCTCAAAACAGGGGCAAAATCGCCCAAGCCGCGCTGGATTTCGGCAGCGGAAGCCTTGCTCGCTCGGCCCCGATGAAGGCCTCGCTGGGTGTTCTCCAAACAGGGGCAGAATCACCCAAGCCGCGCTCGATTTCGGCGGCGGAAAGCAGCCACGAAGCGATGATATTCGGTCAGGCTTTTCGTTGAATCTTTGTTGCTGAATATCACACACGTCGGCCCGGTCGGCCCAGAGCCTGGCGTGAAGTCCAAGGAACTTTTTGGCCGACAACACTCCCAGGCATTCACTGATGAACCTCTGAAAGTTTGACGAAGATCCGTTCAGCCATCTATGAGAAAAATGGCGACACACAGACAGACAGACATCTCTCTTATATGGTAGACTAGCCGAAAGCACCCAGCATTGCCCGGGTTCTTTTTGAATGAATTTACTCCTCTAATTCAGCTTTTAATCACGGCCGTAGAAGATTGACTGCTATAATTCAGCTTAGCTTTTAATTGTGAAATGGGCCCAGCTTGGCCGAAACGGCCTCGACCGGCCTTGCCACCTTGCCTGTCCCAACATTTTTAGTTCTTTTTGAATGAATTTACTGCTATAATTCAGCTTTTACTCGCGGCCATAGACGATTGACAACTGTAATTCAGCTCAGCTTTTAATTGCGAAATGGGCCTAGCCCGGCCGAAGCGGCCTCGACCGGCCTCGCCATCTAGCCTATATCCTTCCTGGGGCCCGTCCAAACATTTCAAGTTCTTTTTGAATGAATTTACTACTATAATTCAGCTTTTACTCACGACTGTAAACGATTGACTACTATAATTCAACTCAGCTTTTAATTGCGAAATGGGCCCAGCCCGGCCGAGGTGGGCCTCGACCAGCCTCGCCACCTAGCCTATAACCCTCCCGGGGCCCGTCCCGACATTTTTGGTTCTCTAATTCGACTCAGCTTGTCATTGCGAAATGGGCCCAGCCTGGCCGAAGCGGCCTCGACTGGCCTCGCTACCTAGCCTATAATATTCCCGGGGTCCGTCCAGACATTTTTGGTTCTTTTTGAATTAATTTACTACCATAATTCAGCTTTTACTCACGGCCGTAGAAGATTGACTACTATAACTCAGCTCAGCTTTTAATTGCAAAATGGGCCCAGCCTGGCCGAAGCGGCCTCGCACGGTCTCGCCACCTCGCCTGAAACCTTCCTGGGGCCCGTCCCGACATTTTTTGTATTAGAGGTTTCCTCCTATCTTTCACCGTTCAGGAGATTAGCTTGCGAAGTCAAACAAACAAACAAACAAAAACTTTCTTTTATACAGACTTGGCATTTAATATGGAATATATATTTTTTCTTGACTTGGGTTTACTTTCTGAACTCAGTATATCAATCTGGTGAGTTTCTTTTACCCTTCGGTGATGTCTTTGTTGAAAGAACCATGTCACTGATTGTCTTTCGCAGCAAGAAGTCAATAACAGAATTATATCACAGGTGGCGTGACAAAATGTAAGGATAGGTACATTTGACGACTGGCTTCACAATCAGGTATATAAGGGTTGTTGCGTTATGTATTAGTGGAAAACAACTGCTGCACGTCTACAAAAGTTATTGCCGCTTCCTCTGGAGATGGTCCGTCAACTTGACAATGCTGTTTGTCATGGAGTGGTGGCTTTACGAAATTTTGGCATGAAACAGCGTGCTATTGCTCGGCAGTATGGCATCACTCAAGGTCAGGTGTCAAAGATCCTGAAACAAAATGCTCAGAGGGGTGTCCCTACTCCAATACCGAGGCCAGGACGTCCACGCAGAACCACAAGGAGAGATGATCGCCAGCTGCACCGGTTAGTCTGCAATGGCCGTACCAAGTCAGCTAATCGGCTTAGGGCTGAGTGGCAGCAACTGACAAATGTGCCTGTATCCAGAAGGCTAGTAAACCAACGACTGGTTCAAGCAGGCTATCGTGGCAGGCGTCCCATGAGAAAGCCACGCCTGACCAGACAACACAGCCAGCGCCAATTGCAGTGGGCCAGAGAGCACCGTCAATGGCAGCCAGGACACTGGAATCACGTGACCTTCAGTGACGAGTCTAGATTTCTGGTCTATCGTCAAGATGGCCGCGTCCGAGTGCGCAGACAAGTGCATGAAGCCCGCAACAAAGATTGTATAGTGCCAAGAGTCCAAGCTGGAGGTGGTGGGGTGACCGTTTGGGCTGCTTTTCATGCAGGGGGCAAAACTGACCTGGTTGTTCTGAATGGAAACCTGAACCAGTTCAAGTACAGGGCCATTCTGGAAGAAACATTGCTTCCATTTGCTCGTGCAGTCTTTCGAGGAAACTTTGTCTTCCAAGATGACAATGCACGGCCTCATCGTGCTCACATGATACAACACTTTCTTGCTGACCGTGGTGTAGTGCATATGGAGTGCCCTGCCATGTCTCTGGATATGAATCCGAAAGAGAACTTGTGGGCAGAATTAACGCGTCAAATCGACAACTTGGACCAGCAGCCGACCTCTGTGCGTGAATTGCAGCAGGCTATTGTAACTGCATGGCAAGCGATTCCTATCCAAACCTTGGCAAATCTCGTGAACAGCATGCCTCAATGTGTACGTGCTCTCCTGAATGCTCGTGGGGGTTACACGAAGTACTGAGCTGTAATTTTACTGTCCGTAATCCCAGTCATAATTTAGCTTTTGTTTTTGTTTGAAATTTTTTTTGGCTAATGTGCAAAATAAAGAGATACTTCTGGAAAACGTACAGAAGTTTAACACAGTACTGTCCATGAATTGAGTTCGATATCAGTTTACATCACTTTCAAGGATCAATTTATTTGCTTCGAAATGTCAAATGTGGTTTTTGTTTCTTTTAAAGGTCACATTCACAAAATCGAGAATAATTTCAACATAATTCCAATGAACTTTTGGTTCTAAGTCATCTTGAAAAGTAAGTTGACCCCCACAAAAAAATATTCCATATTAAATGCCAAGTCTGTATATATAATAAAAAGAAAGAATAGAAGATAGATTACAATATCCTTATGTTAGGTATACTTATACAAGGTAGCTGTCCTATTTGGTGATATGTACAGTGGTAGAATGATGTAGGCTGTATGATATACCATGGAATGCCCTATAATGATGGTCGAGTTGACACAAGGTATTTGTTCTACAGTCCATCAACAAACAGTGACGCCTCCATGACACGTCTCACAGCAACGAGAAGCCGCAAACCGCCTGCAACATTGCCGAATCCATGCCCGCCTTTGGCCGAGGAAACTGAAAAGAAAACGAAGCGCAAAGCTGATGAAGCCAGAGATATCACAGAGATGCACAAAGATCTTTTGTCTCTTGAGAAGACCCGAGCAACATTAGAAATTGAAAAACTGCGATTGGAAAATAACAAGCTGTCGTTAGAAATAGAGGTATTGCAATTGAAGAAGCAAAAATTAGCTTGTCCCGGAAATTTCATGCCGGCGACCTATGGAAGTCATGATGTACCGGTTCCGCATGTCTACACTAATCTTCGATTTAATACTGTAACGACTAAGGTGAACATGTGAAATACATGCATGAATAAGCATTATTTAATTTGTTTTATGCTTTTCATTTCACTTACATCTATCAGAAGTGAGCATTGACAATTTGATCTCTTCTTGCAGTCCCATTGTCCCTGTTCGGTAAAACAATTACATTTTCCGGGTCATCTTCGGGTTGCGGCCACAGTGCGATTGGCTCTTCATCAAAATCAGGCAAAGCTCTGTCAATTGCAAGATTGTAAAGAAGTGCACACACTGCAATGATTTCACAAGATTTTTGTGGCAAGTATCTCAACATCCCGTGAAGACAATGAAAGCGTCTTTTCCACTGTCCCATTCCTCTTTCCACCAAACACTGCTGCGTATTCCTTGCTGCTGCGTATTTTGGTTGAGAAATGGCGTCATTAACCATGGTCGCACGGGGTACCCACTGTCACCTAATAGCACTTCATCACCACTCCGTTCCTCGAATATTGTGGAAAGTCCACTTTCCCTCTGAACAGCTGAGTCGTGGGTACTTCCCGGCCACTTGGCAACGGCATTGATGAATCGGTATCTAGCATCCATCACTACTTGAGTGTTTATTGAATAATAGTTTTTCCGGTTAACATACAGTCACGTGAAAAAGTAAGTACACCCCATGTAAAGTTTTGACTTTTTCAACATATTTCAACGTACAGCTATTTGATCTTCATTTCAACAATATTGATAGATAAAGGTGATATAATATAACAAATATCATGAAACATTTACATTTTGTCCATTGTGTAATTGAAATAAACATAAATGCAAATTTCGCATGTGGAAAAAGTAATTACACCCTTCGCTCGAATAGCTGGTATTGCCCCTTTTGGCAGAAACAACCTCAAGTAGACGTTTCTTATAACTGTCGACCAGTCTCTGACATCAACTGGGAGACATTTTTTCCCACTCCTCCATGCAGAATTCTTTCAGCTGTGCGATGTTTGAGGGGTTTCTTGCATGCACAGCTCGTTTCAAATCCCCCCACAACATCTCGATGGGATTTAGATCCGGGCTTTGACTTGGCCATTCCAGAACCCTCCATTTCTTTCTTTTCAGCCATTCCTTGGTGGATTTACTGGTATGTTTAGGGTCATTGTCATGTTGCAAGGTCCACCTTCGGTTGAGCTTCAACTTTCCGACAGATGGCCTCATATTATCCTCAAGCACCCTCTGGTACAATGAAGAATTCATAGTGGATTATATGATGGTGAGCTGCCCAGGCCCTGATGCAGCAAAGCTGCCCCAAACCATAATATTTCCACCACCATGCTTTACAGTTGGTATCAGGTCTTGTGGTCAAATGCTGTCTTTGGTTTACACCAAACATGTCTTCTGGTACTGTGGCCAAATAGCTCTACCTTTGACTCATCTGTCCAGAGCACATTGTTCCAGAAGTGCTGGTCTTTGCCTCGGTGTTCATTGGCAAACTTTAGTCTTGCCCTGATGTTCTTTCTGGACAGCAAAGGTTTCCTCCTGGCACATCTCCCATGTAGATCAAATTTGTGCAGCCTCTTTCTAATGGTAGACTTGTGCACTTTGACATCAACAGTAGCAAGAGCTACCTGTAGGTCCCGTGATGACATTCTGGGGTTCTTAGAGACTTCTTTCAGCATCTTGCGGTCTGCTCTCGGGCTGAACTTGCTGGGGCGGCCTGGCCTTAACAAGTTGGAAATTGTTAAGAATCTTCTCCACTTGCAGATGATCTTCTGGACAGTCGAATGATTGATTTCAAATTGTTTGGAGATCTTTTGAAATCCCTTCCCAGACTCGTAGGCATCTATAACCTTCTTTCTGAAGGCCTCAGAGAGCTATTTTGATCTAGGCATGGTGACACCACACACTTCAACAACAAAGAGCAAACCAAACGAAATGTCTGAGGTTTAAATAAGACAGGTTCCTCCAAGATCCTCTCTAATGATGTTCTAATCATTTGCACCTGAGCTAGTGCACCTGATTCTAATTTTAAGTATTTGAAATAGTGATAAATGTTGGGGTGTACTTACTTTTTCCACATGCGAAATTTGCATTTATGTTTATTTAAATTACACAATGGACTACAAAATGTAAATGTTTCATGATATTTGTTATATTACATCACCTTTATCTCTCAATATTGTTGAAATGAAGATCAAATGGCTGTATGTTGAAATATGTTGAAAAAGTCAAAACTTTACATGGGGTGTACTTACTTTTTCACTTGCCTGTATTGCCACTCGTGCTGGGTGGGACCTAAAATCCAAACGTGTGTCCCGTCAACTCGGCCAAGAACACCGGGAAAATTTGCAATTTCATGAAACTCTTCAACTATGGTGGGAATGTCTCGATCCTTTGAAATTGGATGTGTGATGTGTGAAATTGGATGGAAATTTCACGACAGCCTGCAGTGAAGGAAGCAATGCATGGGTGACTTGAGAGACAACTCGACTCATCGTTGGTTGTGATACTTGCACTGTATCTCCTGCTGTCAGCTGAAAGGCTCCGGTCGCATAGAAACGTGTAGCTGCCAAAACCTTAAGTTCCCTTGGCAATGCGTGGTTTCGCAATGTCAATGGATCAAGATTATCACCAATAACATCAATAACATCCAAAATCGTTTGCCGGTCAAGGCGGTATCATTGGTATAGTTCGACATCATCGTACTCATCTAGCAGATGAAGTCGGTCACGAAATACTCGTTCGCGATGAATTGCACGCCGTCGAACCAGCCGTTCTTGTGCTATCAGAAGCAATGCAGCCATGCCTCTTCGCTGTCTAGTCGAAGTGAATAGAATAGAATATACAGTGTGTGGCCAACTTACGTTCACTTAAGACACCCCTGGAGGTGTCTCAAATATAAGCATGAAGTTGAGTGTAATACATTAGGTAAGTAGTATATTGAATACCACTTGTTCGTAAAACCTAATTTAGGAGGTACTTAAGTGTTATACTTCGACTTAAGTACGTTTATGAATACGGGCCCTGGTGCATGGGGCTCTCTCAACGCATTGTGCCTTGGGTCACTGGTACTTGCTAGGTTCCCCTTGCCTTAGGTTTGAAGTGGGCACTTCCACTTTCATCCTGCTTGAATCAGCAATCACAAGTCAGATGACCAAGCCCGTTGGTCAGCATATCCTGGGGTCGGATGTTCATCCTTTCCTGCTAGGAGAATGTATTGGCTCGCTATCAAAAGACACTGTTCGTTTATCGTCAGTCAGTTTGTTAATACACATAGAGGTGGAGTTTTTTTTTGAATATTGCTGTTGCTTGCACAACTCCGCGACGCGCCTCTCCTCATTATGCGCAGCAAGACATGATTCTGCAAATGTCTGCACCCCCAAAACGGCTGGTGCTCTCATGATCTCTTGTCCCAACCCATCGTGAAGTTGGCCATGCAGGAGATTATACCTCGTTTTGCTCGACATTCCATCTCTGCCATATGCAACATTGAATGTGCGCTCTAGTTGTCTTATAAAATCTGCTACACACTCACCTTCCGCTTGTGAGGTATGCCGGAAATCTTGTGCAGCCAAAGTCTTCCTACCTGAATCAAGCCTCATGCGGAGGGAAGTTGCAGCAAGAGAGTATGTTTTTTTGCTCTCCCTGTCAATCAGACTCCATTCTTGTAGAGTTCGCCCTCTCTTGTGGTCTGAAAGCTACAAGAGAAGCACTTCTCCAGTCCACTCCTTCCATGTGGCAGCTCTTTCCAGGGAGCGAAGCCAGTCATCCAAACAAATTTCCAGGTTCTCTCCTGTAAATGGGTCTACAGGTGGGGCCTTCCTGCGGTGAACCTTCCCCTCTGCTGGTTGGCAATCCCGTGATGCCCAAGAACCACGGGATGCTCTTCAGGGGCATGCTGATTTGGAAAGCCGAGGAGTGAGGCTGTGTTCAACTGACACCAACGTTCCTCTATCTCAGCATCTTTATCTGCCATCATACTCAAGCAGGCATTCACAGCTAGCGTGCCACCGATTCCTGAAATGGTCGTTTTCATCCATTATCTTCTGCTTCAACAGACTCACCGCTACAATGATGGACTCGTTTCCATGACTGGACTCCTCCAGTGCTGCCTTCAGGATCACAACCTCCAAGTCTTGGTCTGGTTCTTCTTGTTCTGAGCTCTGCTCAGTAGCTTACTCACTATATGACTCGCCGGGCTCCCTCCCCTCAGTGGGGACTATAAGAAATTCACCATCTCTCATCCTCCAGTGTGAACCTTGATCCAACATTCATGTCGTCCATGATGACTTGCACATTTCAGGTCTCCTTGCCTCCCACTGTCAGCTTACCATTTATCATCTGGAGGATTTCACTGTCGGACACAGTCGTGGGTAACTCGGTATTCCTTGCTCATCACTCCAACTGCTGTCCATTCAGTAGTTTAAAGCAGAGTGGCAACCTGATCCGCGACCCAAGATCACTGCCTTTGCGCCATTCAGTTGACCCAGCTTCGCGGTCTCTTTCCATCTCCTTCTTCTCCAGCAGCTCGCTCCCAGCCTCTGTAGGCTACTTACTCTCAGGTGCTCTAGCTCCCCAATTTACACGTAAAGGGCCGGGCCATATCCCCTCGAGGCCTATTCTCCCTGCTGGAGCTACGCTCTCCCATCTATATTCATTACAATCGTTACCTTCTGTTCGTCCTTCTGGCACCGAAGAACATCTTATAAGGCCGATGGTGATATCAATCTTTTCCAGATCTCGGTGGGACCGTCACTGTAAAGTTTATTGTTGTACTCTCTGGATCATACAAGCAAAAAAAACGCGAGATGAGGCCGCCAAATCTCCCCGATCCTTTTCTTCCGCCTCACCAAACGCAATGCATCTATTCCATGACATGACATATATTCCATTACATGACATCACACATCCATGATCCATTACACATCACACATCCATTACACATCAAAGTTTTTGATAGATTTACATGTTTATGTTGTGACACAGTTGATGTTGGCCTTTGAGAGGATTTCGCTCGATTCTTTGTGAAATGTCATATACGCTGATCATACGCCTGACCCGACCATCATATCTCCGATGCCCGACCTGACCCCCAACCCGACCCTCATGTCCCCAACGCGCGACCCAGCCCTCATATCCCTGACGCCTGACCCGATCATCATATCCCCGATGCCTGACCCGACCATCATATCCCCGATGCCCGACCTGACCCCCAACCCGACCCTCATGTCCCCAACACATGCCCAAACCTCATGTCTCCGACGCGCGACCCGACCCTCATGTCTCCGACGCGCGACCCAACCCTCATGTCTCCGACACGCGACCCAACCCTCATGTCTCTGACGCGCGACCCAACCCTCATGTCTCCGACGCGCGACCTAACCATAATGTCTCCGAAACGCGATCCAACCCTCATGTCTCCGATGCGCGACCCAACCCTCATGTCTCCGATGCATGACCCAACCCTCATGTCTCTGACGTGCGACCCAACCCTCATGTCTCGGACGCACGACCCAACCCTCATGTCTCCGAAGCGCGACCCAACCCTCATGTCTCCGACGCGCGACCCAACCCTCATGCCTCCGACGCGCGACCCAACCCTCATGTCTCCGACGCGCGACCCAACCCTCATGTCTCTGACGCGCGACCCAACCCTCATGTCTCCGATGCACGACCCAACCCTCATGTCTCCGACGCACGACCCAACCCTCATGTCTCTGACGCCCGACCCATCCCTCATATCCCCGACGCCTGACCCGACCATCATATCCCCGATGCCCGACCTGACCCCCAACCCGACCCTCATGACCTCGACGCACGACCCAACCCTCATGTCTCCGACGCGCGACCCAACCGTCATGTCTCCGACACGCGACCCAACCCTCATGTCTCCGACGCGCGACCAACCCTCATGTCTCCGACGCGCGACCCAACCTTCATGTCTCCGACACGCGACCCAACCCTCATGTCTCCTACGTGCGACCCAACCCTCATGTCTCCGACGCGTGACCCAACCCTCATGTCTCCGACGCGCGACCCAACCCTCATGTCTCCAAGGCGTGACCCAACCCTCATGTCTCCGACGCGCGACCCAACCCTCATGTCTCCGACGCGCGACCCAACCCTCATGTCTCCGAAGCGCGATCCAACCCTCATGTCTCCGATGCGCAACCCAACCCTCATGTCTCTGACGCACGACCCAACCCTCATGTCTCCGACACGCGACGAACCCTCATGTCTCCGACGTGTGACCCAACCCTCATGTCTCCGACACGCGACCCAACCCTCATGTCTCCGGCACGCGACACAACCCTCATGTCTCCGACGCGCGACCCAATCCTCATGTCTCCGACGCGTGACCCAACCCTCATGTCTCCGACGCGCGACCCAACCCTCATGTCTCCGACGCGCGACTCAACCCTCATGTCTCCGACGCGCGACCCAACCCTCATGTCTCCGACATGCGACCCAACCCTCATGTCTCCGACGCGCGACCCAACCCTCATGTCTCCGACGCGCGACCCAACCCTCATGTCTCCGAAACGCGCCCCAACCCTCATGTCTCCGACGCCTGACCCAACCCTCATATCCCCGACGCCTGACCCGACCATCATAACCCCGATGCCCGACCTGACCCCAAACCCGACCTTCATGTCCTCGACGCATGACCCAACCCTCAATAGTCCCTCATGTCTCCGACGCGCGACCCAACCGTCATGTCTCCGACGCGCGCGACCCAACCCTCATGTCTCCGACGCGCGACCCAACCCTCATGTCTCCGACGCGCGATCCAACCTTCATGTCTCCGACGCGCGATCCAACCTTCATGTCTCCGACGCGCGACCCAACCCTCATGTCTCCGACGCGCGACCCAACCCTCATGTCTCCGACGCATTACCCAACCCTCATGTCTCCGACGCACGACCCAACCCTCATGTCTCCGACACGCGACCCGACCCTCATGTCTCCAACGCCCGACCGACCCTCATTTCCCTGCCGTCCGACTCAACACTCATGTCCCCTATGCCCGACTCGACTTCCCAAACCGACCCTCATATCGCCGAGGCCCGATACGACCCCCAATCCGATCCTCATGACCCCAATGCCTGACGCGACCCTCATGAGCCTGATGCCCGACCCGACCCACATGACCCCGACGCGACCCCCAACCTAACCCTCATATCCCTGACGCCCGACCCGACCCTCATGTCTCCGACGCCGACCCGACCCTCATTGCCTCCGACGTCTGAACCGACCCACATGTCCCCACCTCCCGACCCAACCGTCATGTCCCCGTCTCATGACCCCATGTGTCCCCGCCGCCCAACCTGATTGTCATGCCCCCATCTCCTGACCCGACCTACATGTTCCCGATGCCCGATCCGACCCCCAATCTGATCCGCATATCCCCAACGCCCAACCTGACCCTCATGACCTCGACCTGACCCCCAACCAGACCCTTATATCCCTGATGCCCGACCCGACTCTCAGGTCTCTAACGTCTGACCCGACCCTCATGTCTCCGACGTCCGAACCGACTCACATGTCCGTGCCTCCCGACCCAACTGGCATGTCCCCGTCTCCTGAACCGAGCTGGCCCACATGTCCCCACCTCCCGACCCAACCGGCATGTCCCCGTCTCCTGACCCGCACCAACCGGCATGTCCACGTCCCCTGACCCGGCCCAACCATCATGTCCCGTCTCCTGACCGGAGCTGACCCACATGTCCCCACCTCCCGACCCAACCTGCATGTCCCCGTCTCCTGACCCGCACCAACCGGCATGTCCACGTCTCCTGACCCGACCCAACTGGCACGTCCCTGTCTCCTGACCCGCACCAACCGGCATGACCACGTCTCGTGACCCGACCCAACTGGCATGTCCACGTCTCCTGATCCGACCCAACTGGCATGTCCCAGTCTCCTGACCCGACCCAACCGGCATGTCCCCATCTCCTGACCCGCACCAAACGGCATGTCCACGTCTCCTGACCCGACCCAACCGGCATGTCCCCGTCTCCTGACCCGCACCAACCGGCATGTCCACGTCTCCTGACCCGACCCAACCGGCATGTCCACATCTCCTGATCCGACCCAACTGGCATGTCCCGATCTCCTGACCCAACCCAACCGGCATGTCCCCGTCTCCTGACCCGCACCAACCGGCATGTCCACGTCTCCTGACCCGACCCAACCGGCATGTCCCCATCTCCTGACCCGCACCAACCGGCATGTCCATGTCTCCTGACCCGACCCACCCGGCATGTCCCAGTCTCCTGACCCGACCCAACCGGCATGTCCACGTCTCCTGACCCGACCCAACCGGCATGTCCACGTCTCCTGACCCGACCCAACCGGCATGTCCACGTCTCCTGACCTGACCCAACCGGCATGTCCACGTTTCCTGACCCGACCCAACCGGCATGTCCACGTCTCCTGACCCGACCCAACCGGCATGTCCACGTCTCCTGACCCGACCCAACCGGCATGTCCACGTCACCTGACCCACACCAACCGGCATGTCCACGTCTCCTGACCCACACCAACCGGCATGTCCATCTCTCCTGACCCGACCCACCCGGCAGGTCCCCGTCTCCTGACCCGACCCAACCGGCATGTCCACGTCTCCTGACCCGACCCAACCGGCATGTCCACGTCTCCTGGCCCGACCCAACCGGCATGTCCACGTCTCCTGACCCGACCCAACCGGCATGTCCACGTCTCCTGACCCGACCCAACCGGCATGTCCCCATCTCCTGACCCGCACCAACCGGCATGTCCATGTCTCCTGACCCGACCCACCCGGCATGTCCCCGTCTCCTGACCCGACCCAACCGGCATGTCCCCGTCTCCTGACCCGACCCAACCGGCATGTCCACGTCTCCTGACCCGACCCAACCGGCATGTCCACGTCTCCTGACCTGACCCAACCGGCATGTCCACGTCTCCTGACCCGACCCAACCGGCATGTCCACGTCTCCTGACCTGACCCAACCGGCATGTCCACGTCTCCTGACCCGACCCAACCGGCATGTCCACGTCTCCTGACCCGACCCAACCGGCATGTCCACGTCTCCTGACCCGACCCAACCGGCATGTCCCCGTCTCCTGACCCGACCCAACCGGCATGTCCCCGTCTCCTGACCCGACCCCAACGTCATGTCCCCGCCTCCTGACCTGGACTGACCCACATGGCCCCGCCTCCCGACCCAACCGGCATGTCCCCGCCTCCTGACTTGACTGTCATGCCCCCGTCCCCCGACCCGACCCACATATCCCCGATGGCTGATCCGACCCCCAATCCGATGCTCATGACCCCGACCCTCATGGCTCTTACTCTTCGTCTTATCCCCGACCCCCCCAACCCCAACCCCAACCCCACCCCCACCCTCATGTCCCACCGCTCGTGGTCCTCTCCTCCGACCGCTTCTTCTTTTCTCAATTTTATTTATTTATGCAACCGTTTCGTTCGAATGTTTGCTTGAGTGCTTCAGCCACTTGGCGTGGCGATCGCTCCCAACAAGCTAATTAGTAATGGAACACACCATGTCCTCCAAAAATTGTCTCCTCATTAAACCACGTCTCGCTGACTGCATCGATGTCGTGTCATCCACTGCACTTCACTTCGCCATCTAATTTAGCTTCAAGCTCTTCCATTTTATCATTTGACCTTCTGGCATTGATATGGATTATTATATTTTATAATATGAATAATATTTTATATTATTCCCTTGAAGTAATTATTTTTTGCTCCTGGATTTCGACTCACTGTGACATAATTATGGCAGCAATGCAACAAACCCCAGGAATTGGAAACTTTTTATGCAATGTCCATTCTATGAGGCACCGCGAGCTCCTCTCTTTAATTCTACAAAATAAATCAGGATTTGGGATCAAAATCTACAGAATGGAATCCTCGACTCCATCATTAAATTTGTCAATGAAACGAAACGGAAAGTGTGAACTTTCTGAGGCCTGTTCGCTCCTTCTAATAAGATTTCGGAAGGTGGTATATATAGAGTCTCACGGCTCTGAAGACGCCATTATTATCAAATATTAAAAAGAAGAAGATGCGTGACCTGTCGAGTACTTCCGGTGTCGTGTTCTCTTAATGAGAGCGTTTCTCGGTTCACTTTTAACCTCCTCTCTAATTGGTACTAATGCTGCTAAACGCTGGAAATTGTGTTTGTATTGACGACTCTCAATTATCATTGTGTTTGTATTTAAAGGGGAAATAATAGTTTTAGAGACTTGTGGCCAAAATGGGCCGAAGGCATAAAAAGCGCAAGACGGAGAAACGGGCGCATGAAGGTTCGTGTACGATTCACGTCGGATGAGCATGAACACCTCACACCTCACACCTCACACCTGACCACACCTGTTCACTTCACGATTTCTCCAGCACCCGAAATTCATGAGTTTTTGATGTTTTGTGATTGATCATGATGACTCCTTATTTTTACTGATTTAAAAACAAATGCCAATTCACACCTTGCTTGAACAAACTGTTACATCCGCAACTACATCGGGATTCTAATCCCCTGTTCACCTTTACCTGCAACGGCTTGTCCCATGTTTCATACACTCCCACGTCCTTCCTTTCCTCCCTCATCCATCCATTTACCTCCGTGTCCCTCTTTCCTTCCGCGTTCCTCTCTTTCGTCTTTACTTCCGCGTCCCTCCCTATACGTATACCTCCGCGTTCCTCTATATACCCCGCGTGCCTCCATATACTCCGCGTTCCTCCATATACTCCGCGTTCCTCCATATACTCCGCGTGCCTCCACATTCCCCGCGTGCCTCCATATTCCCCGCGTGCCTCCATATGCCCCGCGTGCCTCCATATTCCCCGCGTGCCTCCATATGCCCCGCGTGCCTCCATATGCCCCGCGTGCCTCCATATTCCCCGCGTGCCTCCATATGCCCCGCGTGCCTCCATATTCCCCGCGTGCCTCCATAATCCCCGCGTGCCTCCATATTCCCCGCGTGCCTCCATATTCCCCGCGTGCCTCCATATTCCCCGCGTGCCTCCATATTCCCCGCGTGCCTCCATATTCCCCGCGTGCCTCCATATTCCCCGCGTGCCTCCATATTCCCCGCGTGCCTCCATATGCCCCGCGTGCCTCCATATGCCCCGCGTGCCTCCATATTCCCCGCGTGCCTCCATATGCCCCGCGTGCCTCCATATGCCCCGCGTGCCTCCATATTCCCCGCGTGCCTCCATATTCCCCGCGTGCCTCCATATTCCCCGCGTGCCTCCATATTCCCCGCGTTCCTCCATATTCCCCGCGTGCCTCCATATGCCCCGCGTGCCTCCATATTCCCCACGTGCCTCCATATGCCCCGCGTGCCTCCATATTCCCCGCGTGCCTCCATATTCCCCGCGTGCCTCCATATTCCCCGCGTGCCTCCATATTCCCCGCGTGCCTCCATATGCCCCGCGTGCCTCCATATTCCCCGCGTGCCTCCATATTCCCCGCGTTCCTCCATATTCCCCGCGTGCCTCCATATGCCCCGCGTGCCTCCATATTCCCCACGTGCCTCCATATGCCCCGCGTGCCTCCATATTCCCCGCGTGCCTCCATATGCCCCGCGTGCCTCCATAATCCCCGCGTGCCTCCATAATCCCCGCGTGCCTCCATTATCCCCGCGTGCCTCCATATTCCCCGCGTGCCGCCATATTCCCCGCGTGCCTCCATATTCCCCGCGTGCCTCCATATTCCCCGCGTGCCTCCATATGCCCCGCGTGCCTCCATATTCCCCGCGTGCCTCCATATTCCCCGCGTGCCTCCATAATCCCCGCGTGCCTCCATAATCCCCGCGTGCCTCCATAATCCCCGCGTGCCTCCATATTCCCCGCGTGCCGCCATATTCCCCGCGTGCCTCCATATTCCCCGCGTGCCTCCATATTCCCCGCGTGCCTCCATATGCTCGCGTGCCTCCATATGCCCCGCGTGCCTCCATATGCCCCGCGTGCCTCCATATGCCCCACGTGCCTCCATATGCCCCGCGTGCCTCCATATGCCCCGCGTGCCTCCATATGCCCCGCGTGCCTCCATATGCCCCGCGTGCCTCCATATGCCCCGCGTGCCTCCATATGCCCCGCATGCCTCCATATGCCCCGCGTGCCTCCTTATGCCCCGCGTGCCTCCATATTCCCCGCGTGCCTCCATATTCCCCGCGTGCCTCCATATGCCCCGCGTGCCTCCATATGCCCCGCGTGCCTCCATATGCCCCGCGTGCCTCCATATGCCCCGCGTGCCTCCATATGCCCCGCGTGCCTCCATATGCCCCGCGTGCCTCCATATGCCCCGCGTTCCTCCATATGCCCCGCGTGCCTCCATATTCCCCGCGTTCCTCCATATTCCCCGCGTGCCTCCATATTCCCCGCGTGCCTCCATATTCCCCGCGTGCCTCCATATGCCCCGCGTGCCTCCATATTCCCCGCGTGCCTCCATATGCCCCGCGTGCCTCCATATTCCCCGCGTGCCTCCATATGCCCCGCGTGCCTCCATATGCCCCGCGTGCCTCCATATTCCCCGCGTGCCTCCATATAATCCCCGCGTGCCTCCATATAATCCCCGCGTGCCTCCATATTCCCCGCGTGCCTCCATATGCCCCGCGTGCCTCCATATGCCCCGCGTGCCTCCATATGCCCCACGTGCCTCCATATTCCCCACGTGCCTCCATATGCCCCGCGTGCCTCCATATGCCCCGCGTGCCTCCATATGCCCCGCGTGCCTCCATATGCCCCGCGTGCCTCCATATGCCCCGCGTGCCTCCATATGCCCCGCGTGCCTCCATATGCCCCGCGTGCCTCCTTATGCCCCGCGTGCCTCCATATTCCCCGCGTGCCTCCATATGCCCCGCGTGCCTCCATATGCCCCGCGTGCCTCCATATGCCCCGCGTGCCTCCATATTCCCCGCGTGCCTCCATATGCCCCGCGTGCCTCCATATGCCCCGCGTTCCTCCATATGCCCCGCGTGCCTCCATATTCCCCGCGTGCCTCCATATTCCCCGCGTGCCTCCATATTCCCTGCGTGCCTCCATATGCCCCGCGTGCCTCCATATTCCCCGCGTGCCTCCATATGCCCCGCGTGCCTCCATATTCCCCGCGTGCCTCCATATGCCCCGCGTGCCTCCATATTCCCCGCGTGCCTCCATATGCCCCGCGTGCCTCCATATGCCCCGCGTGCCTCCATATTCCCCGCGTGCCTCCATATAATCCCCGCGTGCCTCCATATAATCCCCGCGTGCCTCCATATTCCCCGCGTGCCTCCATATTCCCCGCGTGCCTCCATATTCCCCGCGTTCCTCCATATGCCCCGCGTGCCTCCATATTCCCCGCGTGCCTCCATATTCCCCGCGTGCCTCCATATTCCCCGCGTGCCTCCATATTCCCCGCGTGCCTCCATATTCCCCGCGTGCCTCCATATGCCCCGCGTCCCTCCCTTTACCTCCGCGTCCCTCCCTTTACCTCCGCGTCCCTCCATATACCCCCACTTCCTTCCATATACTCTGCATCCCTCCCTTTATCTCTGCATCCCTCCATATACCCCCACATCCTTCCATATACTCTGCATACCTCCCTTTACCTCCGCAACCCTCCCTTTACCTCAGTGTCCCCCTCTTTACCTCCGTGGCCCCCTCTTTACCTCCATGTGCCTCCCTTTACCTCCGCGTCCCTCCCTTTACCTCCGCATCCCTCCCTTTACCTCCGCATTCCTCCCTTTATCTCCGTGTCCCTCCATATACCCTCACATCCTTCGATATAGTCTGCATCCCTCCCTTTACCTCCGCATCCCTCCCTTTACCTCTGCATCCCTCCCTTTACCTCCGCATCCCTCCCTTTACCTCCGCATCCCTCCCTTTACCTCCGCATCCCTCCCTTTACCTCCGCATCCCTTCCTTTACCTCCGCATCCCTCCCTTTATCTCCGTGTCCCTCCATATAACCTCACATCCTTCCATATAGTCTGCATCCCTTCCTTTACCTCCGCGTCCCTCCATTTACCTCCGCATCACCCCTTTACCTCCGCATCCCTCCCTTTATCTCAGTGTCCCTCCATATATCCTCACATCCTTCTATATAGTCTGCATTCCTCCCTTAACCTCCGCATCCTTCCCTTTACCTCCGCATCCCTCCCTTTACCTCCGCATCCCTCCCTTTACCTCCGCATCCCTCCCTTTACCTCCACATCCCTCCCTTTACCTCCACATCCCTCCCTTTACCTCCGCATCCGTCCCTTTATCTCCGTGTCCCTCCATATACCCTCACATCCTTCCTTATAGTCTGCCTCCTTCCCTTTACCTCCGCATCCCTCCCTTTACCTCCGCATCCCTCCCTTTACCTCCACATCCCTCCCTTTACCTCCGCATCCCTCCCTTTACCTCCGCATTCCTCCCTTTACCTCCGCATCCGTCCCTTTATCTCCGTGTCCCTCCATATACCCTCACATCCTTCCATATAGTCTGCATCCCTCCTTTACCTCCGCGTCCCTGCCTTTACCTCCGCATCCATCAATCTAAGCCAATGCTCCTCCCTTTATCTCGATGTCCTTCCCTTGTTTTTTTTCATGCAAAGTCGAGGCTCATGGACAAGTGACAACACAAAGCGGAGCAGAGTGGAAAATCACACCAACAGGAGTGGAGAGGGACATAGCAGAACACTCGGAGGAATAATGGATGAGGGGAAGAAAGCTGGATACAAGCTGGAGCACACCAAATTTGGGAAAACTCGGAATTTATATAACAATGGAACAAATAACGATAAGAGGGAATAGGGCAGAGGTTGCAATATGAGAAAAGTGGAAGAAGATAGAGAGGCATGGAAAGGAAGGAATGGTGTGATTTGAAAAGGATTGGCATGGAAAGGAAGGAATTGAGTGTGATTTGAAAAGGATTAGCATGGAAAGGAAGGAATTGAGTGTGATTTGAAAAGGATTGTCATGGAAAAGAAGGAATGGTGTGATTTGAAAAGGATTGGCATGGAAAGGAAGGAATGGAGTGTGATTTGAAAAGGATTGGCATGGAAAGGAAGGAATGGAGTGTGATTTGAAAAGGATTGGCATGGAAAGGAAGGAATGGAGTGTGATTTGAAAAGGATTGGCATGGAAAGGAAGGAATGGAGTGTGATTTGAAAAGGATTGGCATGGAAAGGAAGGAATGGAGTGTGATTTGAAAAGGATTGGCATGGAAAGGAAGGAATGGAGTGTGATTTGAAAAGGATTGGCATGGAAAGGAAGGAATGGAGTGTGATTTGAAAAGGATTGACATGGAAAGGAAGGAATTGAGTGTGATTTGAAAAGGATTGTCATGGAAAAGAAGGAATGGTGTGATTTGAAAAGGATTGGCATGGAAAGGAAGGAATGGAGTGTGATTTGAAAAGGATTGGCATGGAAAGGAAGGAATGGAGTGTGATTTGAAAAGGATTGGCATGGAAAGGAAGGAATGGAGTGTGATTTGAAAAGGATTGGCATGGAAAGGAAGGAATGGAGTGTGATTTGAAAAGGATTGGCATGGAAAGGAAGGAATGGAGTGTGATTTGAAAAGGATTGACATGGAAAGGAAGGAATGGAGTGTGATTTGAAAAGGATTGGCATGGAAAGGAAGGAATGGAGTGTGATTTGAAATGGATTGGCATGGAAAGGAAGGAATGGAGTGTGATTTGAAAAGGATTGGCATGGAAAGGAAGGAATGGAGTGTGATTTGAAAAGGATTGGCATGGAAAGGAAGGAATGGAGTGTGATTTGAAAAGGATTGGCATGGAAAGGAAGGAATGGAGTGTGATTTGAAAAGGATTGGCATGGAAAGGAAGGAATTGAGTGTGATTTGAAAAGGATTGGCATGGAAAGGAAGGAATGGAGTGTGATTTGAAAAGGATTGGGATGGAAAGGAAGGAATGGAGTGTGATTTGAAAAGGATTGGCATGGAAAGGAAGGAATGGTGTGATTTAAAAAGGATTGGCATGGAAAGGAAGGAATGGTGTGATTTAAAAAGGATTGGCATGGAAAGGAAGGAATGGTGTGATTTGAAATGGATTGGCATGGAAAGGAAGGAATGGAGTGTGATTTGAAAAGGATTGGCATGGAAAGGAAGGAATGGAGTGTGATTTGAAAAGGATTGACATGGAAAGGAAGGAATGGTGTGATTTGAAAAGGATTGGCATGGAAAGGAATGAATGGAGTGTGATTTGAAAAGGATTGGCATGGAAAGGAAGGAATGGAGTGTGATTTGAAAAGGATTGGCATGGAAAGGAAGGAATGGAGTGTGATTTGAAAAGGATTGACATGGAAAGGAAGGAATGGAGTGTGATTGGAAAAGGATTGGCATGGAAAGGAAGGAATGGAGTGTGATTTGAAAAGGATTGGCATGGAAAGGAAGGAATGGAGTGTGATTTGAAAAGGATTGGCATGGAAAGGAAGGAATGGAGTGTGATTTGAAAAGGATTGACATGGAAAGGAAGGAATGGAGTGTGATTTGAAAAGGATTGGCATGGAAAGGAAGGAATGGAGTGTGATTTGAAAAGGATTGACATGGAAAGGAAGGAATGGAGTGTGATTTGAAAAGGATTGGCATGGAAAGGAAGGAATGGAGTGTGATTTGAAATGGATTGGCATGGAAAGGAAGGAATGGAGTGTGATTTGAAAAGGATTGGCATGGAAAGGAAGGAATGGTGTGATTTGAAAAGGATTGGCATGGAAAGGAAGGAATGGAGTGTGATTTGAAAAGGATTGGCATGGAAAGGAAGGAATGGAGTGTGATTTGAAAAGGATTGGCATGGAAAGGAAGGAATTGAGTGTGATTTGAAAAGGATTGGCATGGAAAGGAAGGAATGGAGTGTGATTTGAAAAGGATTGGGATGGAAAGGAAGGAATGGAGTGTGATTTGAAAAGGATTGGCATGGAAAGGAAGGAATGGTGTGATTTAAAAAGGATTGGCATGGAAAGGAAGGAATGGTGTGATTTAAAAAGGATTGGCATGGAAAGGAAGGAATGGTGTGATTTGAAATGGATTGGCATGGAAAGGAAGGAATGGAGTGTGATTTGAAAAGGATTGGCATGGAAAGGAAGGAATGGAGTGTGATTTGAAAAGGATTGACATGGAAAGGAAGGAATGGTGTGATTTGAAAAGGATTGGCATGGAAAGGAATGAATGGAGTGTGATTTGAAAAGGATTGGCATGGAAAGGAAGGAATGGAGTGTGATTTGAAAAGGATTGGCATGGAAAGGAAGGAATGGAGTGTGATTTGAAAAGGATTGACATGGAAAGGAAGGAATGGAGTGTGATTGGAAAAGGATTGGCATGGAAAGGAAGGAATGGAGTGTGATTTGAAAAGGATTGGCATGGAAAGGAAGGAATGGAGTGTGATTTGAAAAGGATTGGCATGGAAAGGAAGGAATGGAGTGTGATTTGAAAAGGATTGACATGGAAAGGAAGGAATGGAGTGTGATTTGAAAAGGATTGGCATGGAAAGGAAGGAATGGTGTGATTTGAAAAGGATTGGCATGGAAAGGAAGGAATGGAGTGTGATTTGAAAAGGATTGGCATGGAAAGGAAGGAATGGAGTGTGATTTGAAAAGGATTGGCATGGAAAGGAAGGAATTGAGTGTGATTTGAAAAGGATTGGCATGGAAAGGAAGGAATGGAGTGTGATTTGAAAAGGATTGGGATGGAAAGGAAGGAATGGAGTGTGATTTGAAAAGGATTGGCATGGAAAGGAAGGAATGGTGTGATTTAAAAAGGATTGGCATGGAAAGGAAGGAATGGTGTGATTTAAAAAGGATTGGCATGGAAAGGAAGGAATGGTGTGATTTGAAATGGATTGGCATGGAAAGGAAGGAATGGAGTGTGATTTGAAAAGGATTGGCATGGAAAGGAAGGAATGGAGTGTGATTTGAAAAGGATTGACATGGAAAGGAAGGAATGGTGTGATTTGAAAAGGATTGGCATGGAAAGGAATGAATGGAGTGTGATTTGAAAAGGATTGGCATGGAAAGGAAGGAATTGAGTGTGATTTGAAAAGGATTGGGATGGAAAGGAAGGAATGGAGTGTGATTTGAAAAGGATTGGCATGGAAAGGAAGGAATGGTGTGATTTAAAAAGGATTGGCATGGAAAGGAAGGAATGGTGTGATTTAAAAAGGATTGGCATGGAAAGGAAGGAATGGAGTGTGATTTGAAATGGATTGGGATGGAAAGGAAGGAATGGAGTGTGATTTGAAAAGGATTGGCATGGAAAGGAAGGAATGGTGTGATTTAAAAAGGATTGGCATGGAAAGGAAGGAATGGTGTGATTTAAAAAGGATTGGCATGGAAAGGAAGGAATGGTGTGATTTGAAATGGATTGGCATGGAAAGGAAGGAATGGAGTGTGATTTGAAAAGGATTGGCATGGAAAGGAAGGAATGGAGTGTGATTTGAAAAGGATTGACATGGAAAGGAAGGAATGGTGTGATTTGAAAAGGATTGGCATGGAAAGGAATGAATGGAGTGTGATTTGAAAAGGATTGGCATGGAAAGGAAGGAATTGAGTGTGATTTGAAAAGGATTGTCATGGAAAAGAAGGAATGGTGTGATTTGAAAAGGATTGGCATGGAAAGGAAGGAATGGAGTGTGATTTGAAAAGGATTGGCATGGAAAGGAAGGAATGGAGTGTGATTTGAAAAGGATTGGCATGGAAAGGAAGGAATGGAGTGTGATTTGAAAAGGATTGGCATGGAAAGGAAGGAATGGAGTGTGATTTGAAAAGGATTGGCATGGAAAGGAAGGAATGGAGTGTGATTTGAAAAGGATTGACATGGAAAGGAAGGAATGGAGTGTGATTTGAAAAGGATTGGCATGGAAAGGAAGGAATGGAGTGTGATTTGAAATGGATTGGCATGGAAAGGAAGGAATGGAGTGTGATTTGAAAAGGATTGGCATGGAAAGGAAGGAATGGAGTGTGATTTGAAAAGGATTGGCCTGGAAAGGAAGGAATGGAGTGTGATTTGAAAAGGATTGGCATGGAAAGGAAGGAATGGTGTGATTTGAAAAGGATTGGCATGGAAAGGAAGGAATTGAGTGTGATTTGAAAAGGATTGGCATGGAAAGGAAGGAATGGAGTGTGATTTGAAAAGGATTGGGATGGAAAGGAAGGAATGGAGTGTGATTTGAAAAGGATTGGCATGGAAAGGAAGGAATGGTGTGATTTAAAAAGGATTGGCATGGAAAGGAAGGAATGGTGTGATTTGAAATGGATTGGCATGGAAAGGAAGGAATGGAGTGTGATTTGAAAAGGATTGGCATGGAAAGGAAGGAATGGAGTGTGATTTGAAAAGGATTGACATGGAAAGGAAGGAATGGTGTGATTTGAAAAGGATTGGCATGGAAAGGAATGAATGGAGTGTGATTTGAAAAGGATTGGCATGGAAAGGAAGGAATGGAGTGTGATTTGAAAAGGATTGGCATGGAAAGGAAGGAATGGAGTGTGATTTGAAAAGGATTGACATGGAAAGGAAGGAATGGAGTGTGATTGGAAAAGGATTGGCATGGAAAGGAAGGAATGGAGTGTGATTTGAAAAGGATTGGCATGGAAAGGAAGGAATGGAGTGTGATTTGAAAAGGATTGGCATGGAAAGGAAGGAATGGAGTGTGATTTGAAAAGGATTGACATGGAAAGGAAGGAATGGAGTGTGATTTGAAAAGGATTGGCATGGAAAGGAAGGAATGGTGTGATTTGAAAAGGATTGGCATGGAAAGGAAGGAATGGAGTGTGATTTGAAAAGGATTGACATGGAAAGGAAGGAATTGAGTGTGATTTGAAAAGGATTGGCATGGAAAGGAAGGAATTGAGTGTGATTTGAAAAGGATTGGCATGGAAAGGAAGGAATGGAGTGTGATTTGAAAAGGATTGGCATGGAAAGGAAGGAAATGAGTGTGATTTGAAAAGGATTAGCATGGAAAGGAAGGAATTGAGTGTGATTTGAAAAGGATTGGCATGGAAAGGAAGGAATTGAGTGTGATTTGAAAAGGATTGGCATGGAAAGGAAGGAATGGAGTGATTTGAAAAGGATTGGCATGGAAAGGAAGGAATTGAGTGTGATTTGAAAAGGATTGGCATGGAAAGGAAGGAATGGTGTGATTTGAAAAGGATTGGCATGGAAAGGAAGGAATTGAGTGTGATTTGAAAAGGATTAGCATGGAAAGGAAGGAATTGAGTGTGATTTGAAAAGGATTGTCATGGAAAAGAAGGAATGGTGTGATTTGAAAAGGATTGGCATGGAAAGGAAGGAATGGAGTGTGATTTGAAAAGGATTGGCATGGAAAGGAAGGAATGGAGTGTGATTTGAAAAGGATTGGCATGGAATGGAGTGTGATTTGAAAAGGATTGGCATGGAAAGGAAGGAATGGAGTGTGATTTGAAAAGGATTGGCATGGAATGGAGTGTGATTTGAAAAGGATTGGCATGGAAAGGAAGGAATTGAGTGTGATTTGAAAAGGATTAGCATGGAAAGGAAGGAATTGAGTGTGATTTGAAAAGGATTGTCATGGAAAAGAAGGAATGGTGTGATTTGAAAAGGATTGGCATGGAAAGGAAGGAATGGAGTGTGATTTGAAAAGGATTGGCATGGAAAGGAAGGAATGGAGTGTGATTTGAAAAGGATTGGCATGGAATGGAGTGTGATTTGAAAAGGATTAGCATGGAAAGGAAGGAATGGAGTGTGATTTGAAAAGGATTGGCATGGAAAGGAAGGAATGGAGTGTGATTTGAAAAGGATTGGCATGGAAAGGAAGGAATGGAGTGTGATTTGAAAAGGATTGGCATGGAAAGGAAGGAATGGAGTGTGATTTGAAAAGGATTGACATGGAAAGGAAGGAATGGAGTGTGATTTGAAAAGGATTGGCATGGAAAGGAAGGAATGGTGTGATTTGCAATGGATTGGCATGGAAAGGAAGGAATGGAGTGTGATTTGAAAAGGATTGGCATGGAAAGGAAGGAATGGAGTGTGATTTGAAAAGGATTGGCATGGAAAGGAAGGAATGGAGTGTGATTTGAAAAGGATTGGCATGGAAAGGAAGGAATGGAGTGTGATTTGAAAAGGATTGGCATGGAAAGGAAGGAATGGAGTGTGATTTGAAAAGGATTGGCATGGAAAGGAAGGAATGGTGTGATTTGAAAAGGATTGGCATGGAAAGGAAGGAATGGAGTGTGATTTGAAAAGGATTGACATGGAAAGGAAGGAATGGTGTGATTTGAAAAGGATTGGCATGGAAAGGAAGGAATGGTGTGATTTGAAAAGGATTGGCATGGAAAGGAAGGAATGGAGTGTGATTTGAAAAGGATTGGCATGGAAAGGAAGGAATGGTGTGATTTGAAAAGGATTGGCATGGAAAGGAAGGAATGGTTTGATTTGAAAAGGATTGACATGGAAAGGAAGGAATTGAGTGTGATTTGAAAAGGATTGGCATGGAAAGGAAGGAATGGAGTGTGATTTGAAAAGGATTGACATGGAAAGGAGGGAATGGAGTGTGATTTGAAAAGGATTGACATGGAAAGGAAGGAATTGAGTGTGATTTGAAAAGGATTGACATGGAAAGGAAGGAATGGAGTGTGATTTGAAAAGGATTGACATGGAAAGGAAGGAATGGAGTGTGATTTGAAAAGGATTGGCATGGAAAGGAAGGAATGGAGTGTGATTTGAAAAGGATTGACATGGAAAGGAAGGAATGGTGTGTGATTTGAAAAGGATTGGCATGGAAAGGAAGGAATGGTGTGTGATTTGAAAAGGATTCGCATGGAAAGGAAGGAATTGAGTGTGATTTGAAAAGGATTCGCATGGAAAGGAAGGAATGGAGTGTGATTTGAAAAGGATTGGCATGGAAAGGAAGGAATGGTGTGTGATTTGAAAAGGATTGGCATGGAAAGGAAGGAATGGAGTGTGATTTGAAAAGGATTGACATGGAAAGGAAGGAATGGAGTGTGATTTGAAAAGGATTGACATGGAAAGGAAGGAATGGAGTGTGATTTGAAAAGGATTGACATGGAAAGGAAGGAATGGAGTGTGATTTGAAAAGGATTGGCATGGAAAGGAAGGAATGGAGTGTGATTTGAAACGGATTGACATGGAAAGGAAGGAATGGAGTGTGATTTGAAAAGGATTGGCATGGAAAGGAAGGAATGGAGTGTGATTTGAAAAGGATTGATATGGAAAGTAAGGAATGGAGTGTGATTTGAAAAGGATTGACATGGAAAGGAAGGAATGGAGTGTGATTTGAAAAGGATTCGCATGGAAAGGAAGGAATGGAGTGTGATTTGAAAAGGATTGGCATGGAAAGGAAGGAATGGAGTGTGATTTGAAAAGGATTGACATGGAAAGGAAGGAATGGTGTGTGATTTGAAAAGGATTGGCATGGAAAGGAAGGAATGGAGTGTGATTTGAAAAGGAGTGACATGGAAAGGAAGGAATGGTGTGTGATTTGAAAAGGATTGGCATGGAAAGGAAGGAATGGTGTGTGATTTGAAAAGGATTCGCATGGAAAGGAAGGAATTGAGTGTGATTTGAAAAGGATTCGCATGGAAAGGAAGGAATGGAGTGTGATTTGAAAAGGATTGGCATGGAAAGGAAGGAATGGTGTGTGATTTGAAAAGGATTGACATGGAAAGGAAGGAATGGTGTGATTTGAAAAGGATTGGCATGGAAAGGAAGGAATGGAGTGTGACTTGAAAAGGATTGACATGGAAAGGAAGGAATGGAGTGTGATGTGAAAAGGATTGACATGGAAAGGAAGGAATGGAGTGTGATTTGAAAAGGATTGACATGGAAAGGAAGGAATGGAGTGTGATTTGAAACGGATTGACATGGAAAGGAAGGAATGGAGTGTGATTTGAAAAGGATTGACATGGAAAGGAAGGAATGGAGTGTGATTTGAAAAGGATTGGCATGGAAAGGAAGGAATGGAGTGTGATTTGAAAAGGATTGACATGGAAAGGAAGGAATGGAGTGTGATTTGAAACGGATTGACATGGAAAGGAAGGAATGGAGTGTGATTTGAAAAGGATTGACATGGAAAGGAAGGAATGGAGTGTGATTTGAAAAGGATTGACATGGAAAGGAAGGAATGGAGTGTGATTTGAAAAGGATTCGCATGGAAAGGAAGGAATGGAGTGTGATTTGAAAAGGATTGGCATGGAAAGGAAGGAATGGAGTGTGATTTGAAAAGGATTGACATGGAAAGGAAGGAATGGAGTGTGATTTGAAAAGGATTGGCATGGAGTGTGATTTGAAAAGGATTGACATGGAAAGGAAGGAATGGAGTGATTTGAAAAGGATTGACATGTAAAGGAAGGAATGGAGTGTGATTTGAAAAGGATTGACATGGAAAGGAAGGAATTGAGTGTGATTTGAAAAGGATTGACATGGAAAGGAAGGAATGGTGTGATTTGAAAAGGATTGGCATGGAAAGGAAGGAATTGAGTGTGATTTGAAAAGGATTGGCATGGAAAGGAAGGAATGGAGTGTGATTTGAAAAGGATTGGCATGGAAAGGAAGGAATGGAGTGTGATTTGAAAAGGATTGGCATGGAAAGGAAGGAATGGAGTGTGATTTGAATAGGATTGGCATGGAAAGGAAGGAATGGAGTGTGATTTGAAAAGGATTGACATGGAAAGGAAGGAATGGAGTGTGATTTGAAATGGATTGGCATGGAAAGGAAGGAATGGAGTGTGATTTGAAAAGGATTGGCATGGAAAGGAAGGAATTGAGTGTGATTTGAAAAAGATTGGCATGGAAAGGAAGGAATGGAGTGTGATTTGAAAAGGATTGGCATGGAAAGGAAGGAATGGAGTGTGATTTGAAAAGGATTGGCATGGAAAGGAAGGAATGGAGTGTGATTTGAAAAGGATTGGCATGGAAAGGAAGGAATGGAGTGTGATTTGAAAAGGATTGACATGGAAAGGAAGGAATGGAGTGTGATTTGAAAAGGATTGGCATGGAAAGGAAGGAATGGAGTGTGATTTGAAATGGATTGGCATGGAAAGGAAGGAATGGAGTGTGATTTGAAAAGGATTGGCATGGAAAGGAAGGAATGGAGTGTGATTTGAAAAGGATTGGCATGGAAAGGAAGGAATGGAGTGTGATTTGAAAAGGATTGGCATGGAAAGGAAGGAATGGAGTATGATTTGAAAAGGATTGACATGGAAAGGAAGGAATTGAGTGTGATTTGAAAAGGATTGGCATGGAAAGGAAGGAATGGAGTGTGATTTGAAAAGGATTGGGATGGAAAGGAAGGAATGGAGTGTGATTTGAAAAGGATTGGCATGGAAAGGAAGGAATGGTGTGATTTAAAAAGGATTGGCATGGAAAGGAAGGAATGGTGTGATTTAAAAAGGATTGGCATGGAAAGGAAGGAATGGTGTGATTTGAAATGGATTGGCATGGAAAGGAAGGAATGGAGTGTGATTTGAAAAGGATTGGCATGGAAAGGAAGGAATGGAGTGTGATTTGAAAAGGATTGACATGGAAAGGAAGGAATGGTGTGATTTGAAAAGGATTGGCATGGAAAGGAATGAATGGAGTGTGATTTGAAAAGGATTGGCATGGAAAGGAAGGAATGGAGTGTGATTTGAAAAGGATTGGCATGGAAAGGAAGGAATGGAGTGTGATTTGAAAAGGATTGACATGGAAAGGAAGGAATGGAGTGTGATTTGAAAAGGATTGGCATGGAAAGGAAGGAATGGTGTGATTTGAAAAGGATTGGCATGGAAAGGAAGGAATGGAGTGTGATTTGAAAAGGATTGACATGGAAAGGAAGGAATTGAGTGTGATTTGAAAAGGATTGGCATGGAAAGGAAGGAATGGAGTGTGATTTGAAAAGGATTGACATGGAAAGGAAGGAATGGAGTGTGATTTGAAAAGGATTGGCATGGAAAGGAAGGAATGGTGTGATTTAAAAAGGATTGGTATGGAAAGGAAGGAATGGTGTGATTTGAAATGGATTGGCATGGAAAGGAAGGAATGGAGTGTGATTTGAAAAGGATTGGCATGGAAAGGAAGGAATGGAGTGTGATTTGAAAAGGATTGACATGGAAAGGAAGGAATGGTGTGATTTGAAAAGGATTGGCATGGAAAGGAATGAATGGAGTGTGATTTGAAAAGGATTGGCATGGAAAGGAAGGAATGGAGTGTGATTTGAAAAGGATTGGCATGGAAAGGAAGGAATGGAGTGTGATTTGAAAAGGATTGACATGGAAAGGAAGGAATGGAGTGTGATTTGAAAAGGATTGGCATGGAAAGGAAGGAATGGAGTGTGATTTGAAAAGGATTGACATGGAAAGGAAGGAATGGAGTGTGATTTGAAAAGGATTGGCATGGAAAGGAAGGAATGGTGTGATTTGAAAAGGATTGGCATGGAAAGGAAGGAATGGAGTGTGATTTGAAAAGGATTGACATGGAAAGGAAGGAATTGAGTGTGATTTGAAAAGGATTGGCATGGAAAGGAAGGAATTGAGTGTGATTTGAAAAGGATTGGCATGGAAAGGAAGGAATGGAGTGTGATTTGAAAAGGATTGGCATGGAAAGGAAGGAATTGAGTGTGATTTGAAAAGGATTAGCATGGAAAGGAAGGAATTGAGTGTGATTTGAAAAGGATTGGCATGGAAAGGAAGGAATTGAGTGTGATTTGAAAAGGATTGGCATGGAAAGGAAGGAATGGAGTGATTTGAAAAGGATTGGCATGGAAAGGAAGGAATTGAGTGTGATTTGAAAAGGATTGGCATGGAAAGGAAGGAATGGTGTGATTTGAAAAGGATTGGCATGGAAAGGAAGGAATTGAGTGTGATTTGAAAAGGATTAGCATGGAAAGGAAGGAATTGAGTGTGATTTGAAAAGGATTGTCATGGAAAAGAAGGAATGGTGTGATTTGAAAAGGCTTGGCATGGAAAGGAAGGAATGGAGTGTGATTTGAAAAGGATTGGCATGGAAAGGAAGGAATGGAGTGTGATTTGAAAAGGATTGGCATGGAATGCAGTGTGATTTGAAAAGGATTGGCATGGAAAGGAAGGAATGGAGTGTGATTTGAAAAGGATTGGCATGGAATGGAGTGTGATTTGAAAAGGATTGGCATGGAAAGGAAGGAATTGAGTGTGATTTGAAAAGGATTGTCATGGAAAAGAAGGAATGGTGTGATTTGAAAAGGATTGGCATGGAAAGGAAGGAATGGAGTGTGATTTGAAAAGGATTGGCATGGAAAGGAAGGAATGGAGTGTGATTTGAAAAGGATTGGCATGGAATGGAGTGTGATTTGAAAAGGATTAGCATGGAAAGGAAGGAATGGAGTGTGATTTGAAAAGGATTGGCATGGAAAGGAAGGAATGGAGTGTGATTTGAAAAGGATTGGCATGGAAAGGAAGGAATGGAGTGTGATTTGAAAAGGATTGGCATGGAAAGGAAGGAATGGAGTGTGATTTGAAAAGGATTGACATGGAAAGGAAGGAATGGAGTGTGATTTGAAAAGGATTGGCATGGAAAGGAAGGAATGGTGTGATTTGCAATGGATTGGCATGGAAAGGAAGGAATGGAGTGTGATTTGAAAAGGATTGGCATGGAAAGGAAGGAATGGAGTGTGATTTGAAAAGGATTGGCATGGAAAGGAAGGAATGGAGTGTGATTTGAAAAGGATTGGCATGGAAAGGAAGGAATGGAGTGTGATTTGAAAAGGATTGGCATGGAAAGGAAGGAATGGAGTGTGATTTGAAAAGGATTGGCATGGAAAGGAAGGAATGGTGTGATTTGAAAAGGATTGGCATGGAAAGGAAGGAATGGAGTGTGATTTGAAAAGGATTGACATGGAAAGGAAGGAATGGTGTGATTTGAAAAGGATTGGCATGGAAAGGAAGGAATGGTGTGATTTGAAAAGGATTGGCATGGAAAGGAAGGAATGGAGTGTGATTTGAAAAGGATTGGCATGGAAAGGAAGGAATGGTGTGATTTGAAAAGGATTGGCATGGAAAGGAAGGAATGGTTTGATTTGAAAAGGATTGACATGGAAAGGAAGGAATTGAGTGTGATTTGAAAAGGATTGGCATGGAAAGGAAGGAATGGAGTGTGATTTGAAAAGGATTGACATGGAAAGGAGGGAATGGAGTGTGATTTGAAAAGGATTGACATGGAAAGGAAGGAATTGAGTGTGATTTGAAAAGGATTGACATGGAAAGGAAGGAATGGAGTGTGATTTGAAAAGGATTGACATGGAAAGGAAGGAATGGAGTGTGATTTGAAAAGGATTGGCATGGAAAGGAAGGAATGGAGTGTGATTTGAAAAGGATTGACATGGAAAGGAAGGAATGGTGTGTGATTTGAAAAGGATTGGCATGGAAAGGAAGGAATGGTGTGTGATTTGAAAAGGATTCGCATGGAAAGGAAGGAATTGAGTGTGATTTGAAAAGGATTCGCATGGAAAGGAAGGAATGGAGTGTGATTTGAAAAGGATTGGCATGGAAATGAAGCAATGGTGTGTGATTTGAAAAGGATTGGCATGGAAAGGAAGGAATGGAGTGTGATTTGAAAAGGATTGGCATGGAAAGGAAGGAATGGTGTGTGATTTGAAAAGGATTGGCATGGAAAGGAAGGAATGGTGTGTGATTTGAAAAGGATTGACATGGAAAGGAAGGAATGGAGTGTGATTTGAAAAGGATTGACATGGAAAGGAAGGAATGGAGTGTGATTTGAAAAGGATTGGCATGGAAAGGAAGGAATGGAGTGTGATTTGAAACGGATTGACATGGAAAGGAAGGAATGGAGTGTGATTTGAAAAGGATTGGCATGGAAAGGAAGGAATGGAGTGTGATTTGAAAAGGATTGATATGAAAAGGATTGACATGGAAAGGAAGGAATGGAGTGTGATTTGAAAAGGATTCGCATGGAAAGGAAGGAATGGAGTGTGATTTGAAAAGGATTGGCATGGAAAGGAAGGAATGGAGTGTGATTTGAAAAGGATTGACATGGAAAGGAAGGAATGGTGTGTGATTTGAAAAGGATTGGCATGGAAAGGAAGGAATGGAGTGTGATTTGAAAAGGAGTGACATGGAAAGGAAGGAATGGTGTGTGATTTGAAAAGGATTGGCATGGAAAGGAAGGAATGGTGTGTGATTTGAAAAGGATTCGCATGGAAAGGAAGGAATTGAGTGTGATTTGAAAAGGATTCGCATGGAAAGGAAGGAATGGAGTGTGATTTGAAAAGGATTGGCATGGAAAGGAAGGAATGGTGTGTGATTTGAAAAGGATTGACATGGAAAGGAAGGAATGGTGTGATTTGAAAAGGATTGGCATGGAAAGGAAGGAATGGAGTGTGATTTGAAAAGGATTGACATGGAAAGGAAGGAATGGAGTGTGATGTGAAAAGGATTGACATGGAAAGGAAGGAATGGAGTGTGATTTGAAAAGGATTGACATGGAAAGGAAGGAATGGAGTGTGATTTGAAACGGATTGACATGGAAAGGAAGGAATGGAGTGTGATTTGAAAAGGATTGACATGGAAAGGAAGGAATGGAGTGTGATTTGAAAAGGATTGGCATGGAAAGGAAGGAATGGAGTGTGATTTGAAAAGGATTGACATGGAAAGGAAGGAATGGAGTGTGATTTGAAACGGATTGACATGGAAAGGAAGGAATGGAGTGTGATTTGAAAAGGATTGACATGGAAAGGAAGGAATGGAGTGTGATTTGAAAAGGATTGACATGGAAAGGAAGGAATGGAGTGTGATTTGAAAAGGATTCGCATGGAAAGGAAGGAATGGAGTGTGATTTGAAAAGGATTGGCATGGAAAGGAAGGAATGGAGTGTGATTTGAAAAGGATTGACATGGAAAGGAAGGAATGGAGTGTGATTTGAAAAGGATTGACATGGAAAGGAAGGAATTGAGTGTGATTTGAAAAGGATTGACATGGAAAGGAAGGAATGGTGTGATTTGAAAAGGATTGGCATGGAAAGGAAGGAATGGAGTGTGATTTGAAAAGGATTGGCATGGAAAGGAAGGAATGGAGTGTGATTTGAAAAGGATTGGCATGGAAAGGAAGGAATGGTGTGATTTGAAAAGGATTGGCATGGAAAGGAATGAATGGAGTGTGATTTGAAAAGGATTGGCATGGAAAGGAAGGAATGGAGTGTGATTTGAAAAGGATTGGCATGGAAAGGAAGGAATGGAGTGTGATTTGAAAAGGATTGACATGGAAAGGAAGGAATGGAGTGTGATTTGAAAAGGATTGGCATGGAAAGGAAGGAATGGAGTGTGATTTGAAAAGGATTGACATGGAAAGGAAGGAATGGAGTGTGATTTGAAAAGGATTGGCATGGAAAGGAAGGAATGGTGTGATTTGAAAAGGATTGGCATGGAAAGGAAGGAATGGAGTGTGATTTGAAAAGGATTGACATGGAAAGGAAGGAATTGAGTGTGATTTGAAAAGGATTGGCATGGAAAGGAAGGAATTGAGTGTGATTTGAAAAGGATTGGCATGGAAAGGAAGGAATGGAGTGTGATTTGAAAAGGATTGGCATGGAAAGGAAGGAATTGAGTGTGATTTGAAAAGGATTAGCATGGAAAGGAAGGAATTGAGTGTGATTTGAAAAGGATTGGCATGGAAAGGAAGGAATTGAGTGTGATTTGAAAAGGATTGGCATGGAAAGGAAGGAATGGAGTGATTTGAAAAGGATTGGCATGGAAAGGAAGGAATTGAGTGTGATTTGAAAAGGATTGGCATGGAAAGGAAGGAATGGTGTGATTTGAAAAGGATTGGCATGGAAAGGAAGGAATTGAGTGTGATTTGAAAAGGATTAGCATGGAAAGGAAGGAATTGAGTGTGATTTGAAAAGGATTGTCATGGAAAAGAAGGAATGGTGTGATTTGAAAAGGCTTGGCATGGAAAGGAAGGAATGGAGTGTGATTTGAAAAGGATTGGCATGGAAAGGAAGGAATGGAGTGTGATTTGAAAAGGATTGGCATGGAATGCAGTGTGATTTGAAAAGGATTGGCATGGAAAGGAAGGAATGGAGTGTGATTTGAAAAGGATTGGCATGGAATGGAGTGTGATTTGAAAAGGATTGGCATGGAAAGGAAGGAATTGAGTGTGATTTGAAAAGGATTGTCATGGAAAAGAAGGAATGGTGTGATTTGAAAAGGATTGGCATGGAAAGGAAGGAATGGAGTGTGATTTGAAAAGGATTGGCATGGAAAGGAAGGAATGGAGTGTGATTTGAAAAGGATTGGCATGGAATGGAGTGTGATTTGAAAAGGATTAGCATGGAAAGGAAGGAATGGAGTGTGATTTGAAAAGGATTGGCATGGAAAGGAAGGAATGGAGTGTGATTTGAAAAGGATTGGCATGGAAAGGAAGGAATGGAGTGTGATTTGAAAAGGATTGGCATGGAAAGGAAGGAATGGAGTGTGATTTGAAAAGGATTGACATGGAAAGGAAGGAATGGAGTGTGATTTGAAAAGGATTGGCATGGAAAGGAAGGAATGGTGTGATTTGCAATGGATTGGCATGGAAAGGAAGGAATGGAGTGTGATTTGAAAAGGATTGGCATGGAAAGGAAGGAATGGAGTGTGATTTGAAAACGATTGGCATGGAAAGGAAGGAATGGAGTGTGATTTGAAAAGGATTGGCATGGAAAGGAAGGAATGGAGTGTGATTTGAAAAGGATTGGCATGGAAAGGAAGGAATGGAGTGTGATTTGAAAAGGATTGGCATGGAAAGGAAGGAATGGTGTGATTTGAAAAGGATTGGCATGGAAAGGAAGGAATGGAGTGTGATTTGAAAAGGATTGACATGGAAAGGAAGGAATGGTGTGATTTGAAAAGGATTGGCATGGAAAGGAAGGAATGGTGTGATTTGAAAAGGATTGGCATGGAAAGGAAGGAATGGAGTGTGATTTGAAAAGGATTGGCATGGAAAGGAAGGAATGGTGTGATTTGAAAAGGATTGGCATGGAAAGGAAGGAATGGTTTGATTTGAAAAGGATTGACATGGAAAGGAAGGAATTGAGTGTGATTTGAAAAGGATTGGCATGGAAAGGAAGGAATGGAGTGTGATTTGAAAAGGATTGACATGGAAAGGAGGGAATGGAGTGTGATTTGAAAAGGATTGACATGGAAAGGAAGGAATTGAGTGTGATTTGAAAAGGATTGACATGGAAAGGAAGGAATGGAGTGTGATTTGAAAAGGATTGACATGGAAAGGAAGGAATGGAGTGTGATTTGAAAAGGATTGGCATGGAAAGGAAGGAATGGAGTGTGATTTGAAAAGGATTGACATGGAAAGGAAGGAATGGTGTGTGATTTGAAAAGGATTGGCATGGAAAGGAAGGAATGGTGTGTGATTTGAAAAGGATTGACATGGAAAGGAAGGAATGGAGTGTGATTTGAAAAGGATTCGCATGGAAAGGAAGGAATGGAGTGTGATTTGAAAAGGATTGGCATGGAAAGGAAGGAATGGAGTGTGATTTGAAAAGGATTGACATGGAAAGGAAGGAATGGAGTGTGATTTGAAAAGGATTGGCATGGAAAGGAAGGAATGGAGTGTGATTTGAAACGGATTGACATGGAAAGGAAGGAATGGAGTGTGATTTGAAAAGGATTGGCATGGAAAGGAAGGAATGGAGTGTGATTTGAAAAGGATTGATATGAAAAGGATTGACATGGAAAGGAAGGAATGGAGTGTGATTTGAAAAGGATTCGCATGGAAAGGAAGGAATGGAGTGTGATTTGAAAAGGATTGGCATGGAAAGGAAGGAATGGAGTGTGATTTGAAAAGGATTGACATGGAAAGGAAGGAATGGTGTGTGATTTGAAAAGGATTGGCATGGAAAGGAAGGAATGGAGTGTGATTTGAAAAGGAGTGACATGGAAAGGAAGGAATGGTGTGTGATTTGAAAAGGATTGGCATGGAAAGGAAGGAATGGTGTGTGATTTGAAAAGGATTCGCATGGAAAGGAAGGAATTGAGTGTGATTTGAAAAGGATTCGCATGGAAAGGAAGGAATGGAGTGTGATTTGAAAAGGATTGGCATGGAAAGGAAGGAATGGTGTGTGATTTGAAAAGGATTGACATGGAAAGGAAGGAATGGTGTGATTTGAAAAGGATTGGCATGGAAAGGAAGGAATGGAGTGTGATTTGAAAAGGATTGACATGGAAAGGAAGGAATGGAGTGTGATGTGAAAAGGATTGACATGGAAAGGAAGGAATGGAGTGTGATTTGAAAAGGATTGACATGGAAAGGAAGGAATGGAGTGTGATTTGAAACGGATTGACATGGAAAGGAAGGAATGGAGTGTGATTTGAAAAGGATTGACATGGAAAGGAAGGAATGGAGTGTGATTTGAAAAGGATTGGCATGGAAAGGAAGGAATGGAGTGTGATTTGAAAAGGATTGACATGGAAAGGAAGGAATGGAGTGTGATTTGAAACGGATTGACATGGAAAGGAAGGAATGGAGTGTGATTTGAAAAGGATTGACATGGAAAGGAAGGAATGGAGTGTGATTTGAAAAGGATTGACATGGAAAGGAAGGAATGGAGTGTGATTTGAAAAGGATTCGCATGGAAAGGAAGGAATGGAGTGTGATTTGAAAAGGATTGGCATGGAAAGGAAGGAATGGAGTGTGATTTGAAAAGGATTGACATGGAAAGGAAGGAATGGAGTGTGATTTGAAAAGGATTGACATGGAAAGGAAGGAATTGAGTGTGATTTGAAAAGGATTGACATGGAAAGGAAGGAATGGTGTGATTTGAAAAGGATTGGCATGGAAAGGAAGGAATGGAGTGTGATTTGAAAAGGATTGGCATGGAAAGGAAGGAATGGAGTGTGATTTGAAAAGGATTGGCATGGAAAGGAAGGAATGGAGTGTGATTTGAAAAGGATTGGCATGGAAAGGAAGGAATGGAGTGTGATTTGAAAAGGATTGACATGGAAAGGAAGGAATGGAGTGTGATTTGAAATGGATTGGCATGGAAAGGAAGGAATGGAGTGTGATTTGAAAAGGATTGGCATGGAAAGGAAGGAATTGAGTGTGATTTGAAAAGGATTGGCATGGAAAGGAAGGAATGGAGTGTGATTTGAAAAGGATTGGCATGGAAAGGAAGGAATGGAGTGTGATTTGAAAAGGATTGGCATGGAAAGGAAGGAATGGAGTGTGATTTGAAAAGGATTGGCATGGAAAGGAAGGAATGGAGTGTGATTTGAAAAGGATTGACATGGAAAGGAAGGAATGGAGTGTGATTTGAAAAGGATTGGCATGGAAAGGAAGGAATGGAGTGTGATTTGAAATGGATTGGCATGGAAAGGAAGGAATGGAGTGTGATTTGAAAAGGATTGGCATGGAAAGGAAGGAATGGAGTGTGATTTGAAAAGGATTGGCATGGAAAGGAAGGAATGGAGTGTGATTTGAAAAGGATTGGCATGGAAAGGAAGGAATGGAGTATGATTTGAAAAGGATTGGCATGGAAAGGAAGGAATTGAGTGTGATTTGAAAAGGATTGGCATGGAAAGGAAGGAATGGAGTGTGATTTGAAAAGGATTGGGATGGAAAGGAAGGAATGGAGTGTGATTTGAAAAGGATTGGCATGGAAAGGAAGGAATGGTGTGATTTAAAAAGGATTGGCATGGAAAGGAAGGAATGGTGTGATTTAAAAAGGATTGGCATGGAAAGGAAGGAATGGTGTGATTTGAAATGGATTGGCATGGAAAGGAAGGAATGGAGTGTGATTTGAAAAGGATTGGCATGGAAAGGAAGGAATGGAGTGTGATTTGAAAACAATTGACATGGAAAGGAAGGAATGGTGTGATTTGAAAAGGATTGGCATGGAAAGGAATGAATGGAGTGTGATTTGAAAAGGATTGGCATGGAAAGGAAGGAATGGAGTGTGATTTGAAAAGGATTGGCATGGAAAGGAAGGAATGGAGTGTGATTTGAAAAGGATTGACATGGAAAGGAAAGGAAGGAATGGAGTGTGATTTGAAAAGGATTGGCATGGAAAGGAAGGAATGGTGTGATTTGAAAAGGATTGGCATGGAAAGGAAGGAATGGAGTGTGATTTGAAAAGGATTGACATGGAAAGGAAGGAATTGAGTGTGATTTGAAAAGGATTGGCATGGAAAGGAAGGAATGGAGTGTGATTTGAAAAGGATTGGCATGGAAAGGAAGGAATTGAGTGTGATTTGAAAAGGATTAGCATGGAAAGGAAGGAATTGAGTGTGATTTGAAAAGGATTGGCATGGAAAGGAAGGAATTGAGTGTGATTTGAAAAGGATTGGCATGGAAAGGAAGGAATGGAGTGATTTGAAAAGGATTGGCATGGAAAGGAAGGAATTGAGTGTGATTTGAAAAGGATTGGCATGGAAAGGAAGGAATGGTGTGATTTGAAAAGGATTGGCATGGAAAGGAAGGAATTGAGTGTGATTTGAAAAGGATTAGCATGGAAAGGAAGGAATTGAGTGTGATTTGAAAAGGATTGTCATGGAAAAGAAGGAATGGTGTGATTTGAAAAGGATTGGCATGGAAAGGAAGGAATGGAGTGTGATTTGAAAAGGATTGGCATGGAAAGGAAGGAATGGAGTGTGATTTGAAAAGGATTGGCATGGAATGGAGTGTGATTTGAAAAGGATTGGCATGGAAAGGAAGGAATGGAGTGTGATTTGAAAAGGATTGGCATGGAAAGGAAGGAATTGAGTGTGATTTGAAAAGGATTAGCATGGAAAGGAAGGAATTGAGTGTGATTTGAAAAGGATTGTCATGGAAAAGAAGGAATGGTGTGATTTGAAAAGGATTGGCATGGAAAGGAAGGAATGGAGTGTGATTTGAAAAGGATTGGCATGGAAAGGAAGGAATGGAGTGTGATTTGAAAAGGATTGGCATGGAATGGAGTGTGATTTGAAAAGGATTAGCATGGAAAGGAAGGAATGGAGTGTGATTTGAAAAGGATTGGCATGGAAAGGAAGGAATGGAGTGTGATTTGAAAAGGATTGGCATGGAAAGGAAGGAATGGAGTGTGATTTGAAAAGGATTGACATGGAAAGGAAGGAATGGAGTGTGATTTGAAAAGGATTGGCATGGTAAGGAAGGAATGGTGTGATTTGCAATGGATTGGCATGGAAAGGAAGGAATGGAGTGTGATTTGAAAAGGATTGGCATGGAAAGGAAGGAATGGAGTGTGATTTGAAAAGGATTGGCATGGAAAGGAAGGAATGGAGTGTGATTTGAAAAGGATTGGCATGGAAAGGAAGGAATGGAGTGTGATTTGAAAAGGATTGGCATGGAAAGGAAGGAATGGAGTGTGATTTGAAAAGGATTGGCATGGAAAGGAAGGAATGGTGTGATTTGAAAAGGATTGGCATGGAAAGGAAGGAATGGAGTGTGATTTGAAAAGGATTGACATGGAAAGGAAGGAATGGTGTGATTTGAAAAGGATTGGCATGGAAAGGAAGGAATGGTGTGATTTGAAAAGGATTGGCATGGAAAGGAAGGAATGGAGTGTGATTTGAAAAGGATTGGCATGGAAAGGAAGGAATGGTGTGATTTGAAAAGGATTGGCATGGAAAGGAAGGAATGGTTTGATTTGAAAAGGATTGACATGGAAAGGAAGGAATTGAGTGTGATTTGAAAAGGATTGGCATGGAAAGGAAGGAATGGAGTGTGATTTGAAAAGGATTGACATGGAAAGGAGGGAATGGAGTGTGATTTGAAAAGGATTGACATGGAAAGGAAGGAATTGAGTGTGATTTGAAAAGGATTGACATGGAAAGGAAGGAATGGAGTGTGATTTGAAAAGGATTGACATGGAAAGGAAGGAATGGAGTGTGATTTGAAAAGGATTGGCATGGAAAGGAAGGAATGGAGTGTGATTTGAAAAGGATTGACATGGAAAGGAAGGAATGGTGTGTGATTTGAAAAGGATTGGCATGGAAAGGAAGGAATGGTGTGTGATTTGAAAAGGATTGGCATGGAAAGGAAGGAATGGAGTGTGATTTGAAAAGGATTGACATGGAAAGGAAGGAATGGAGTGTGATTTGAAAAGGATTGACATGGAAAGGAAGGAATGGAGTGTGATTTGAAAAGGATTGACATGGAAAGGAAGGAATGGAGTGTGATTTGAAAAGGAAGGAATGGAGTGTGATTTGAAACGGATTGACATGGAAAGGAAGAATGGAGTGTGATTTGAAAAGGATTGACATGGAAAGGAAGGAATGGAGTGTGATTTGAAAAGGATTGACATGGAAAGGAAGGAATGGAGTGTGATTTGAAAAGGATTCGCATGGAAAGGAAGGAATGGAGTGTGATTTGAAAAGGATTGGCATGGAAAGGAAGGAATGGAGTGTGATTTGAAAAGGATTGACATGGAAAGGAAGGAATGGTGTGTGATTTGAAAAGGATTGGCATGGAAAGGAAGGAATGGAGTGTGATTTGAAAAGGATTGACATGGAAAGGAAGGAATGGTGTGTGATTTGAAAAGGATTGGCATGGAAAGGAAGGAATGGTGTGTGATTTGAAAAGGATTCGCATGGAAAGGAAGGAATTGAGTGTGATTTGAAAAGGATTCGCATGGAAAGGAAGGAATGGAGTGTGATTTGAAAAGGATTGGCATGGAAAGGAAGGAATGGTGTGTGATTTGAAAAGGATTGACATGGAAAGGAAGGAATGGTGTGATTTGAAAAGGATTGGCATGGAAAGGAAGGAATGGAGTGTGATTTGAAAAGGATTGACATGGAAAGGAAGGAATGGAGTGTGATTTGAAAAGGATTGACATGGAAAGGAAGGAATGGAGTGTGATTTGAAAAGGATTGACATGGAAAGGAAGGAATGGAGTGTGATTTGAAACGGATTGACATGGAAAGGAAGGAATGGAGTGTGATTTGAAAAGGATTGACATGGAAAGGAAGGAATGGAATGTGATTTGAAAAGGATTGGCATGGAAAGGAAGGAATGGAGTGTGATTTGAAAAGGATTGACATGGAAAGGAAGGAATGGAGTGTGATTTGAAACGGATTGACATGGAAAGGAAGGAATGGAGTGTGATTTGAAAAGGATTGACATGGAAGGGAAGGAATGGAGTGTGATTTGAAAAGGATTGACATGGAAAGGAAGGAATGGAGTGTGATTTGAAAAGGATTCGCATGGAAAGGAAGGAATGGAGTGTGATTTGAAAAGGATTGGCATGGAAAGGAAGGAATGGAGTGTGATTTGAAAAGGATTGACATGGAAAGGAAGGAATGGAGTGTGATTTGAAAAGGATTGGCATGGAGTGTGATTTGAAAAGGATTGATATGGAAAGGAAGGAATGGAGTGATTTGAAAAGGATTGACATGTAAAGGAAGGAATGGAGTGTGATTTGAAAAGGATTGACATGGAAAGGAAGGAATTGAGTGTGATTTGAAAAGGATTGACATGGAAAGGAAGGAATGGTGTGATTTGAAAAGGATTGGCATGGAAAGGAAGGAATTGAGTGTGATTTGAAAAGGATTGGCATGGAAAGGAAGGAATGGAGTGTGATTTGAAAAGGATTGGCATGGAAAGGAAGGAATTGAGTGTGATTTGAAAAGGATTGACATGGAAAGGAAGGAATGGAGTGTGATTTGAAAAGGATTGACATGGAAAGGAAGGAATGGAGTGTGATTTGAAAAGGATTGACATGGAAAGGAAGGAATGGAGTGTGATTTGAAACGGATTGACATGGAAAGGAAGGAATGGAGTGTGATTTGAAAAGGATTCGCATGGAAAGGAAGGAATGGAGTGTGATTTGAAAAGGATTGACATGGAAAGGAAGGAATGGAGTGTGATTTGAAAAGGATTCACATGGAATGGTAGGAATGGAGTGTGATTTGAAAAGGATTCGCATGGAAAGGAAGGAATGGAGTGTGATTTGAAAAGGATTGGCATGGAAAGGAAGGAATGGAGTGTGATTTGAAAAGGATTGACATGGAAAGGAAGGAATGGAGTGTGATTTGAAAAGGATTGACATGGAAAGGAAGGAATGGAGTGTGATTTGAAAAGGATTCGCATGGAAAGGAAGGAATGGAGTGTGATTTGAAAAGGATTGACATGGAAAGGAAGGAATGGAGTGTGATTTGAAAAGGATTCACATGGAAAGGAAGGAATGGAGTGTGATTTGAAAAGGATTGGCATGGAAAGGAAGGAATGGAGTGTGATTTGAAAAGGATTGGCATGGAAAGGAAGGAATGGAGTGTGATTTGAAAAGGATTCACATGGAAAGGAAGGAATGGAGTGTGATTTGAAAAGGATTGACATGGAAAGGAAGGAATGGAGTGTGATTTGAAAAGGATTCGCATGGAAAGGAAGGAATGGAGTGTGATTTGAAAAGGATTGGCATGGAAAGGAAGGAATGGAGTGTGATTTGAAAAGGATTCGCATGGAAAGGAAGGAATGGAGTGTGATTTGAAAAGGATTCGCATGGAAAGGAAGGAATGGAGTGTGATTTGAAAAGGATTGGCATGGAAAGGAAGGAATGGTGTGTGATTTGAAAAGGATTCACATGGAAAGGAAGGAATGGAGTGTGATTTGAAAAGGATTCGCATGGAAAGGAAGGAATGGAGTGTGATTTGAAAAGGATTGGCATGGAGTGTGATTTGAAAAGGATTGACATGGAAAGGAAGGAATGGAGTGATTTGAAAAGGATTGACATGGAAAGGAAGGAATGGAGTGTGATTTGAAAAGGATTCGCATGGAAAGGAAGGAATGGAGTGTGATTTGAAAAGGATTGGCATGGAAAGGAAGGAATGGAGTGTGATTTGAAAAGGATTGGCATGGAAAGGAAGGAATGGAGTGTGATTTGAAAAGGATTCACATGGAAAGGAAGGAATGGAGTGTGATTTGAAAAGGATTGACATGGAAAGGAAGGAATGGAGTGTGATTTGAAAAGGATTCGCATGGAAAGGAAGGAATGGAGTGTGATTTGAAAAGGATTGGCATGGAAAGGAAGGAATGGAGTGTGATTTGAAAAGGATTGACATGGAAAGGAAGGAATTGAGTGTGATTTGAAAAGGATTGGCATGGAAAGGAAGGAATGGTGTGTGATTTGAAAAGGATTCGCATGGAAAGGAAGGAATGGAGTGTGATTTGAAAAGGATTGGCATGGAGTGTGATTTGAAAAGGATTGACATGGAAAGGAAGGAATGGAGTGATTTGAAAAGGATTGACATGGAAAGGAAGGAATGGAGTGTGATTTGAAAAGGATTCGCATGGAAAGGAAGGAATGGAGTGTGATTTGAAAAGGATTGGCATGGAAAGGAAGGAATGGAGTGTGATTTGAAAAGGATTGGCATGGAAAGGAAGGAATGGAGTGTGATTTGAAAAGGATTCACATGGAAAGGAAGGAATGGAGTGTGATTTGAAAAGGATTGACATGGAAAGGAAGGAATGGAGTGTGATTTGAAAAGGATTCGCATGGAAAGGAAGGAATGGAGTGTGATTTGAAAAGGATTGGCATGGAAAGGAAGGAATGGAGTGTGATTTGAAAAGGATTCGCATGGAAAGGAAGGAATGGAGTGTGATTTGAAAAGGATTGGCATGGAAAGGAAGGAATGGAGTGTGATTTGAAAAGGATTCACATGGAAAGGAAGGAATGGAGTGTGATTTGAAAAGGATTCGCATGGAAAGGAAGGAATGGAGTGTGATTTGAAAAGGATTGACATGGAAAGGAAGGAATGGAGTGTGATTTGAAAAGGATTGACATGGAAAGGAAGGAATGGAGTGTGATTTGAAAAGGATTCGCATGGAAAGGAAGGAATGGAGTGTGATTTGAAAAGGATTCGCATGGAAAGGAAGGAATGGAGTGTGATTTGAAAAGGATTGGCATGGAAAGGAAGGAATGGAGTGTGATTTGAAAAGTATTGACATGGAAAGGAAGGAATGGAGTGTGATTTGAAAAGGATTGGCATGGAGTGTGATTTGAAAAGGATTGACATAGAAAGGAAGGAATGGAGTGATTTGAAAAGGATTGACATGGAAAGGAAGGAATGGAGTGTGATTTGAAAAGGATTGACATGGAAAGGAAGGAATTGAGTGTGATTTGAAAAGGATTGACATGGAAAGGAAGGAATGGTGTGATTTGAAAAGGATTGGCATGGAAAGGAAGGAATTGAGTGTGATTTGAAAAGGATTGGCATGGAAAGGAAGGAATGGAGTGTGATTTGAAAAGGATTGACATGGAAAGGAAGGAATTGAGTGTGATTTGAAAAGGATTGACATGGAAAGGAAGGAATGGAGTGTGATTTGAAAAGGATGGGCATGGAAAGGAAGGAATTGAGTGTGATTTGAAAAGGATTGTCATGGAAAGGAAGGAATGGAGTGTGATTTGAAAAGGATTGACATGGAAAGGAAGGAATGGAGTGTGATTTGAAAAGGATTGGCATGGAAAGGAAGGAATTGAGTGTGATTTGAAAAGGATTGACATGGAAAGGAAGGAATGGAGTGTGATTTGAAAAGGATGGGCATGGAAAGGAAGGAATTGAGTGTGATTTGAAAAGGATTGACATGGAAAGGAAGGAATGGAGTGTGATTTGAAAAGGATTGACATGGAAAGGAAGGAATGGAGTGTGATTTGAAAAGGATTGGCATGGAAAGGAAGGAATGGAATGTGATTTGAAAAGGATTGGCATGGAAAGGAAGGAATTGAGTGTGATTTGAAAAGGATTGGCATGGAAAGGAAGGAATGGAGTGTGATTTGAAAAGGATTGGCATGGAAAGGAAGGAATTGAGTGTGATTTGAAAAGGATTGCCATGGAAAGGAAGGAATGGAGTGTGATTTGAAAAGGATTGGCATGGAAAGGAAGGAATGGAGTGTGATTTGAAAAGGATTGGCATGGAAAGGAAGGAATGGAGTGTGATTTGAAAAGGATTGACATGGAAAGGAAGGAATGGAGTGTGATTTGAAAAGGATTCGCATGGAAAGGAAGGAATGGAGTGTGATTTGAAAAGGATTGGCATGGAAAGGAAGGAATGGAGTGTGATTTGAAAAGGGTTGGCATGGAAAGGAAGGAATGGAGTGTGATTTGAAAAGGGTTGGCATGGAAAGGAAGGAATGGAGTGTGATTTGAAAAGGATTGGCATGGAAAGGAAGGAATTGAGTGTGATTTGAAAAGGATTGACATGGAAAGGAAGGAATGGAGTGTGATTTGAAAAGGATTCGCATGGAAAGGAAGGAATGGAGTGTGATTTGAAAAGGATTGGCATGGAAAGGAAGGAATGGAGTGTGATTTGAAAAGGATTGACATGGAAAGGAAGGAATGGAGTGTGATTTGAAAAGGATTCGCATGGAAAGGAAGGAATGGAGTGTGATTTGAAAAGGATTGACATGGAAAGGAAGGAATGGAGTGTGATTTGAAAAGGATTCGCATGGAAAGGAAGGATTGGAGTGTGATTTGAAAGGGATTGGCATGGAAAGGAAGGAATGGAGTGTGATTTGAAAAGGATTGGCATGGAAAGGAAGGAATGGAGTGTGATTTGAAAAGGATTAGCATGGAAAGGAAGGAATGGAGTGATTTGAAAAGGATTGGCATGGAAAGGAAGGAATGGAGTGTGATTTGAAAAGGATTGGCATGGAAAGGAAGGAATGGAGTGTGATTTGAAAAGGATTGACATGGAAAGGAAGGAATGGAGTGTGATTTGAAAAGGATTCGCATGGAAAGGAAGGAATGGAGTGTGATTTGAAAAGGATTGGCATGGAAAGGAAGGAATGGAGTGTGATTTTAAAAGGATTGGCATGGAAAGGAAGGAATGGATTGTGATTTGAAAAGGATTGACATGGAAAGGAAGGAATGGAGTGTGATTTGAAAAGGATTGGCATGGAAAGGAAGGAATGGAGTGTGATTTGAAAAGGATTGACATGGAAAGGAAGGAATTGAGTGTGATTTGAAAAGGATTCGCATGGAAAAGAAGGAATGGAGTGTGATTTGAAAAGGATTGGCATGGAAAGGAAGGAATGGAGTATGATTTGAAAAGGATTGGCATGGAAAGGAAGGAATTGAGTGTGATTTGAAAAGGATTGACATGGAAAGGAAGGAATTGAGTGTGATTTGAAATGGATTCGCATGGAAAGGAAGGAATGGAGTGTGATTTGAAAAGGATTGGCATGGAAAGGAAGGAATTGAGTGTGATTTGAAAAGGATTGACATGGAAAGGAAGGAATGGAGTGTGATTTGAAAAGGATTGGCATGGAAAGGAAGGAATGGAGTGTGATTTGAAAAGGATTCACATGGAATGGAAGGAATGGAGTGTGATTTGAAAAGGATTCACATGGAAAGGAAGGAATGGAGTGTGATTTGAAAAGGATTGGCATGGAAAGGAAGGAATGGAGTGTGATTTGAAAAGGATTCACATGGAAAGGAAGGAATGGAGTGTGATTTGAAAAGGATTGACATGGAAAGGAAGGAATGGAGTGTGGTTTGAAAAGGATTCGCATGGAAAGGAAGGAATGGAGTGTGATTTGAAAAGGATTGACATGGAAAGGAAGGAATGGAGTGTGATTTGAAAAGGATTCACATGGAAAGGAAGGAATGGAGTGTGATTTGAAAAGGATTGGCATGGAAAGGAAGGAATGGAGTGTGATTTGAAAAGGATTGGCATGGAAAGGAAGGAATGGAGTGTGATTTGAAAAGGATTCACATGGAAAGGAAGGAATGGAGTGTGATTTGAAAAGGATTGACATGGAAAGGAAGGAATGGAGTGTGATTTGAAAAGGATTCACATGGAAAGGAAGGAATGGAGTGTGATTTGAAAAGGATTGGCATGGAAAGGAAGGAATGGAGTGTGATTTGAAAAGGATTCGCATGGAAAGGAAGGAATGGAGTGTGATTTGAAAAGGATTGGCATGGAAAGGAAGGAATGGAGTGTGATTTGAAAAGGATTGGCATGGAAAGGAAGGAATGGTGTGTGATTTGAAAAGGATTCACATGGAAAGGAAGGAATGGAGTGTGATTTGAAAAGGATTCGCATGGAAAGGAAGGAATGGAGTGTGATTTGAAAAGGATTGACATGGAAAGGAAGGAATGGAGTGTGATTTGAAAAGGATTGACATGGAAAGGAAGGAATGGAGTGTGATTTGAAACGGATTGACATGGAAAGGAAGGAATGGAGTGTGATTTGAAAAGGATTCGCATGGAAAGGAAGGAATGGAGTGTGATTTGAAAAGGATTGGCATGGAAAGGAAGGAATGGAGTGTGATTTGAAAAGGATTGACATGGAAAGGAAGGAATGGAGTGTGATTTGAAAACGATTGGCATGGAGTGTGATTTGAAAAGGATTGACATGGAAAGGAAGGAATGGAGTGATTTGAAAAGGATTGACATGGAAAGGAAGGAATGGAGTGTGATTTGAAAAGGATTCGCATGGAAAGGAAGGAATGGAGTGTGATTTGAAAAGGATTGGCATGGAAAGGAAGGAATGGAGTGTGATTTGAAAAGGATTGGCATGGAAAGGAAGGAATGGAGTGTGATTTGAAAAGGATTCACATGGAAAGGAAGGAATGGAGTGTGATTTGAAAAGGATTGACATGGAAAGGAAGGAATGGAGTGTGATTTGAAAAGGATTCGCATGGAAAGGAAGGAATGGAGTGTGATTTGAAAAGGATTGGCATGGAAAGGAAGGAATGGAGTGTGATTTGAAAAGGATTCGCATGGAAAGGAAGGAATGGAGTGTGATTGGAAAAGGATTGGCATGGAAAGGAAGGAATGGAGTGTGATTTGAAAAGGATTCACATGGAAAGGAAGGAATGGAGTGTGATTTGAAAAGGATTCGCATGGAAAGGAAGGAATGGAGTGTGATTTGAAAAGGATTGACATGGAAAGGAAGGAATGGAGTGTGATTTGAAAAGGATTGACATGGAAAGGAAGGAATGGAGTGTGATTTGAAAAGGATTCGCATGGAAAGGAAGGAATGGAGTGTGATTTGAAAAGGATTCGCATGGAAAGGAAGGAATGGAGTGTGATTTGAAAAGGATTGGCATGGAAAGGAAGGAATGGAGTGTGATTTGAAAAGGATTGACATGGAAAGGAAGGAATGGAGTGTGATTTGAAAAGGATTGGCATGGAGTGTGATTTGAAAAGGATTGACATGGAAAGGAAGGAATGGAGTGATTTGAAAAGGATTGACATGGAAAGGAAGGAATGGAGTGTGATTTGAAAAGGATTGACATGGAAAGGAAGGAATTGAGTGTGATTTGAAAAGGATTGACATGGAAAGGAAGGAATGGTGTGATTTGAAAAGGATTGGCATGGAAAGGAAGGAATTGAGTGTGATTTGAAAAGGATTGGCATGGAAAGGAAGGAATGGAGTGTGATTTGAAAAGGATTGACATGGAAAGGAAGGAATTGAGTGTGATTTGAAAAGGATTGACATGGAAAGGAAGGAATGGAGTGTGATTTGAAAAGGATGGGCATGGAAAGGAAGGAATTGAGTGTGATTTGAAAAGGATTGACATGGAAAGGAAGGAATGGAGTGTGATTTGAAAAGGATTGACATGGAAAGGAAGGAATGGAGTGTGATTTGAAAAGGATTGGCATGGAAAGGAAGGAATTGAGTGTGATTTGAAAAGGATTGACATGGAAAGGAAGGAATGGAGTGTGATTTGAAAAGGATGGGCATGGAAAGGAAGGAATTGAGTGTGATTTGAAAAGGATTGACATGGAAAGGAAGGAATGGAGTGTGATTTGAAAAGGATTGACATGGAAAGGAAGGAATGGAGTGTGATTTGAAAAGGATTGGCATGGAAAGGAAGGAATGGAATGTGATTTGAAAAGGATTGGCATGGAAAGGAAGGAATTGAGTGTGATTTGAAATGGATTGGCATGGAAAGGAAGGAATGGAGTGTGATTTGAAAAGGATTGGCATGGAAAGGAAGGAATTGAGTGTGATTTGAAAAGGATTGCCATGGAAAGGAAGGAATGGAGTGTGATTTGAAAAGGATTGGCATGGAAAGGAAGGAATGGAGTGTGATTTGAAAAGGATTGGCATGGAAAGGAAGGAATGGAGTGTGATTTGAAAAGGATTGACATGGAAAGGAAGGAATGGAGTGTGATTTGAAAAGGATTCGCATGGAAAGGAAGGAATGGAGTGTGATTTGAAAAGGATTGGCATGGAAAGGAAGGAATGGAGTGTGATTTGAAAAGGGTTGGCATGGAAAGGAAGGAATGGAGTGTGATTTGAAAAGGATTGGCATGGAAAGGAAGGAATGGAGTGTGATTTGAAAAGGATTCGCATGGAAAGGAAGGAATGGAGTGTGATTTGAAAAGGATTGGCATGGAAAGGAAGGAATGGAGTGTGATTTGAAAAGGGTTGGCATGGAAAGGAAGGAATGGAGTGTGATTTGAAAAGGATTGGCATGGAAAGGAAGGAATTGAGTGTGATTTGAAAAGGATTGACATGGAAAGGAAGGAATGGAGTGTGATTTGTAAAGGATTGGCATGGAAAGGAAGGAATGGAGTGTGATTTGAAAAGGATTGACATGGAAAGGAAGGAATGGAGTGTGATTTGAAAAGGATTCGCATGGAAAGGAAGGAATGGAGTGTGATTTGAAAAGGATTGACATGGAAAGGAAGGAATGGAGTGTGATTTGAAAAGGATTTGCATGGAAAGGAAGGAATGGAGTGTGATTTGAAAAGGATTGGCATGGAAAGGAAGGAATGGAGTGTGATTTGAAAAGGATTGGCATGGAAAGGAAGGAATGGAGTGTGATTTGAAAAGGATTCGCATGGAAAGGAAGGAATGGAGTGATTTGAAAAGGATTGGCATGGAAAGGAAGGATTGGAGTGTGATTTGAAAAGGATTGGCATGGAAAGGAAGGAATGGAGTGTGATTTGAAAAGGATTGACATGGAAAGGAAGGAATGGAGTGTGATTTGAAAAGGATTCGCATGGAAAGGAAGGAATGGAGTGTGATTTGAAAAGGATTGGCATGGAAAGGAAGGAATGGAGTGTGATTTTAAAAGGATTGGCATGGAAAGGAAGGAATGGAGTGTGATTTGAAAAGGATTGACATGGAAAGGAAGGAATGGAGTGTGATTTGAAAAGGATTGGCATGGAAAGGAAGGAATGGAGTGTGATTTGAAAAGGATTGACATGGAAAGGAAGGAATTGAGTGTGATTTGAAAAGGATTCGCATGGAAAAGAAGGAATGGAGTGTGATTTGAAAAGGATTGGCATGGAAAGGAAGGAATGGAGTATGATTTGAAAAGGATTGGCATGGAAAGGAAGGAATTGAGTGTGATTTGAAAAGGATTGACATGGAAAGGAAGGAATTGAGTGTGATTTGAAACGGATTCGCATGGAAAGGAAGGAATGGAGTGTGATTTGAAAAGGATTCGCATGGAAAGGAAGGAATGGAGTGTGATTTGAAAAGGATTGACATGGAAAGGAAGGAATGGAGTGTGATTTGAAAAGGATTGGCATGGAAAGGAAGGAATGGAGTGTGATTTGAAAAGGATTGGCATGGAAAGGAAGGAATGGAGTGTGATTTGAAAAGGATTGGCATGGAAAGGAAGGAATTGAGTGTGATTTGAAAAGGATTGACATGGAAAGGAAGGAATGGAGTGTGATTTGAAAAGGATTGGCATGGAAAGGAAGGAATGGAGTGTGATTTGAAAAGGATTGACATGGAAAGGAAGGAATGGAGTGTGATTTGAAAAGGATTGGCATGGAAAGGAAGGAATGGAGTGTGATTTGAAAAGGATTGGCATGGAAAGGAAGGAATGGAGTGTGATTTGAAAAGGATTGACATGGAAAGGAAGGAATGGAGTGTGATTTGAAAAGGATTGGCATGGAAAGGAAGGAATGGAGTGTGATTTGAAAAGGATTGGCATGGAGTGTGATTTGAAAAGGATTGACATGGAAAGGAAGGAATGGAGTGATTTGAAAAGGATTGACATGGAAAGGAAGGAATGGAGTGTGATTTGAAAAGGATTGACATGGAAAGGAAGGAATTGAGTGTGATTTGAAAAGGATTGACATGGAAAGGAAGGAATGGTGTGATTTGAAAAGGATTGGCATGGAAAGGAAGGAATTGAGTGTGATTTGAAAAGGATTGGCATGGAAAGGAAGGAATGGAGTGTGATTTGAAAAGGATTGACATGGAAAGGAAGGAATTGAGTGTGATTTGAAAAGGATTGACATGGAAAGGAAGGAATGGAGTGTGATTTGAAAAGGATGGGCATGGAAAGGAAGGAATTGAGTGTGATTTGAAAAGGATTGACATGGAAAGGAAGGAATGGAGTGTGATTTGAAAAGGATTGACATGGAAAGGAAGGAATGGAGTGTGATTTGAAAAGGATTGGCATGGAAAGGAAGGAATTGAGTGTGATTTGAAAAGGATTGACATGGAAAGGAAGGAATGGAGTGTGATTTGAAAAGGATGGGCATGGAAAGGAAGGAATTGAGTGTGATTTGAAAAGGATTGACATGGAAAGGAAGGAATGGAGTGTGATTTGAAAAGGATGGGCATGGAAAGGAAGGAATTGAGTGTGATTTGAAAAGGATTGACATGGAAAGGAAGGAATGGAGTGTGATTTGAAAAGGATTGGCATGGAAAGGAAGGAATGGAGTGTGATTTGAAAAGGATTCGCATGGAAAGGAAGGAATTGAGTGTGATTTGAAAAGGATTGACATGGAAAGGAAGGAATGGAGTGTGATTTGAAAAGGATGGGCATGGAAAGGAAGGAATTGAGTGTGATTTGAAAAGGATTGACATGGAAAGGAAGGAATTGAGTGTGATTTGAAACGGATTCGCATGGAAAGGAAGGAATGGAGTGTGATTTGAAAAGGATTCGCATGGAAAGGAAGGAATGGAGTGTGATTTGAAAAGGATTGACATGGAAAGGAAGGAATGGAGTGTGATTTGAAAAGGATTGGCATGGAAAGGAAGGAATGGAGTGTGATTTGAAAAGGATTGGCATGGAAAGGAAGGAATGGAGTGTGATTTGAAAAGGATTGGCATGGAAAGGAAGGAATTGAGTGTGATTTGAAAAGGATTGACATGGAAAGGAAGGAATGGAGTGTGATTTGAAAAGGATTGGCATGGAAAGGAAGGAATGGAGTGTGATTTGAAAAGGATTGACATGGAAAGGAAGGAATGGAGTGTGATTTGAAAAGGATTGGCATGGAAAGGAAGGAATGGAGTGTGATTTGAAAAGGATTGGCATGGAAAGGAAGGAATGGAGTGTGATTTGAAAAGGATTGACATGGAAAGGAAGGAATGGAGTGTGATTTGAAAAGGATTGGCATGGAAAGGAAGGAATGGAGTGTGATTTGAAAAGGATTGGCATGGAGTGTGATTTGAAAAGGATTGACATGGAAAGGAAGGAATGGAGTGATTTGAAAAGGATTGACATGGAAAGGAAGGAATGGAGTGTGATTTGAAAAGGATTGACATGGAAAGGAAGGAATTGAGTGTGATTTGAAAAGGATTGACATGGAAAGGAAGGAATGGTGTGATTTGAAAAGGATTGGCATGGAAAGGAAGGAATTGAGTGTGATTTGAAAAGGATTGGCATGGAAAGGAAGGAATGGAGTGTGATTTGAAAAGGATTGACATGGAAAGGAAGGAATTGAGTGTGATTTGAAAAGGATTGACATGGAAAGGAAGGAATGGAGTGTGATTTGAAAAGGATGGGCATGGAAAGGAAGGAATTGAGTGTGATTTGAAAAGGATTGACATGGAAAGGAAGGAATGGAGTGTGATTTGAAAAGGATTGACATGGAAAGGAAGGAATGGAGTGTGATTTGAAAAGGATTGGCATGGAAAGGAAGGAATTGAGTGTGATTTGAAAAGGATTGACATGGAAAGGAAGGAATGGAGTGTGATTTGAAAAGGATGGGCATGGAAAGGAAGGAATTGAGTGTGATTTGAAAAGGATTGACATGGAAAGGAAGGAATGGAGTGTGATTTGAAAAGGATGGGCATGGAAAGGAAGGAATTGAGTGTGATTTGAAAAGGATTGACATGGAAAGGAAGGAATGGAGTGTGATTTGAAAAGGATTGGCATGGAAAGGAAGGAATGGAGTGTGATTTGAAAAGGATTCGCATGGAAAGGAAGGAATTGAGTGTGATTTGAAAAGGATTGACATGGAAAGGAAGGAATGGAGTGTGATTTGAAAAGGATGGGCATGGAAAGGAAGGAATTGAGTGTGATTTGAAAAGGATTGGCATGGAAAGGAAGGAATGGAGTGTGATTTGAAAAGGATTGGCATGGAAAGGAAGGAATGGAGTGTGATTTGAAAAGGATTCGCATGGAAAGGAAGGAATTGAGTGTGATTTGAAAAGGATTGGCATGGAAAGGAAGGAATGGAGTGTGATTTGAAAAGGATTGGCATGGAAAGGAAGGAATGGAGTGTGATTTGAAAAGGATTGGCATGGAAAGGAAGGAATGGAGTGTGATTTGAAAAGGATTGGCATGGAAAGGAAGGAATGGAGTGTGATTTGAAAAGGATTGGCATGGAAAGGAAGGAATTGAGTGTGATTTGAAAAGGATTGACATGGAAAGGAAGGAATGGAGTGTGATTTGAAAAGGATTGACATGGAAAGGAAGGAATTGAGTGTGATTTGAAAAGGATTGACATGGAAAGGAAGGAATTGAGTGTGATTTGAAAAGGATTTGCATGGAAAGGAAGGAATGGAGTGTGGTTGTAATTGTTGGAAAGAAAGACAAAATAAAGAAAGAAGGAAGGAAAGAAACAGGAAAATCAATACGTCTTCCCTCCTTGTTGGTGGAAATATCTGTCTCCCCATCCTGCATGGATATTTGTCTCCCCACCCTGTTGGAGGGCAGGCCTACATATTCCAAAGAGGTAATAATTTGAGATGCTTGTCGGAAGCTCCTAAACTCCTCAGGTTCCAGTTGACTTCGCTCAACACTAAAACACAGAATCCTGAGAAAAGGATGGGCCATTGTATGCTTGACTGTTGCAATGATCACTGGCAAACCATTATATTGTTTTGTTTTTACTGATAAATCTTCTGCTGTTTGCTCTCCACAGTATCGGTGCTGCCTCCAGCTGTGGTGGCAGATAAACCAGATAAGCCAGCACTTAAACTGGTCTTGAAAGTTGGGAGTGCACTTGCTGAACTGTCGGCGCAAGGCAATGATGGAGGGGCCTACTTCGGAGAGTCATCAGACGCTGAGGTCCGTCACTCTGAGAAGAAGAAGAAAAAGAAAAAAAAATCCGAAAAAAGCAAAGAGAAGGATCGAAATCTCACTGAAGAGGATAAAAAGCGACGGAAGGTAAAGCGGAGATGTTCTTTTGATGTGATGACAGTTTTTTAAAACGCTACATTTGTGGGACCCTGTTTAATAAGGTGAATTATTCTTGGAACATCATTTGCCAATCTTCTTTTGTTGAAACCTTGCGTGATAGTGTTTGTCGGTTTGTGTGTATTATTATTTATGTTAAGGGCAAGTTACATCGCCCGATCAAGATTGGGGTTATTTGGACTTTCTTGAAACATCAAGAAGATTGTTATTTGCAGATCCTGTCGTAAAATTAGCTTGGGAGTACAACATGGCATTGTGGGCCAAATGCCCTCCTCGCTTCACAGCACCACTTGGTTGTCTGCGACATAAGGGTGAAAGGTGCGAGGAGAGCTCGGCGGGTGAAGTACCAACCGAGAATGAAGGTGTGGAGGTTGAAGAGGTGACAGTAAGGGAGGCATTAAAAGAGAGGCTGAGTAGGGTAGAGGATGATGTGGTTGAGCTTGAACGTGGTTGGATGTCAATGAAAGATAGTCTGTTGGGAGCCGTTGGTGAGGTATGTGGATGGACAAAAGGACCACCGAGGCACTCGGAAACATGGTGGTGGGATGATGAAGTTGGAAAGAGGATTGAAGAGAAGAGGAAGAAGTTCAAGGAGTGGCAGAAGGCGAAGGGTACGGGAGCAGAAACAGCAGAGCATGAAAGTTATAAGGCAGCCAAGAAGGCTGCAAAGAAAGAGGTAGCAAAGGCGCAGGAGGCATGTAGGAAAATGTTCGGAGAAAGCTTGGATTCGGAAGAGGGTCAGAGAGCGGTATTCAGGATTGCAAAGCAGATAGCGAAAGAGAGGTGTGATGTGATGGGGGTGAGTTGCTTGAAGGATGAAGTGGGACAAATTGTTGTGGACCCAGATGGAATTAAAGGAAGATGGAAAAGATATATGGAAATGCTGTTGAATACAGAGAATGAATGGGATGGCAACATGGAGAGTAACCCAGTTTTAGGACCAGCAGAGAAGATAACTGAGAAGGAAGTTGAGGAAGCGATAAAAGCATTGAAGAGTAGAAAAGCGTGAGGGCCGACGGGAGTTGTGGGAGATATGTTGAAGGCAGCAGGAAGTTGGGGTGTGAAGAGAATGACAGAGATCTGTAATCTGGTGGTGAAAGAAGGCCGCATTCCATTGCATTGGGAACTGAGTACCCTCGTCCCTCTATACAAGGGGAAAGGTGACCCTCTGGAGTGTGGCTCCTACTGAGCGATAAAGTTATTGGAGCATGGAATGAAGGTATTGGAAAGGGTGTTGGAGAGGAGGATAAGGAAGAAGGTGAAGATCGATGAAATGCAGTTTGGATTTATGCTTGAAGAGGAACGACAGACGCGCTCTTTATTGTGAAGCAGTTGCAGGAGAAGTACATGAAGAGGAAGAAGTTGTTTCTTGGGTTTTTTGATCTGGAGAAAGCATTCGATGGGGTTCCACGCAAAGTATTGACATGGGCAATGAGGAAGTTAGGCGTGGAGGAATGGTTGATCAGAGTTGTGATGGCAATGTACAAAAGAGCGCGCACAGCTGTAAAGACGAAGGACGGGAACAGTGGTGAGTTTGACGTGAAGGTGGGAGTGCATCAGGGGTCGGTACTAAGTCCACTACTATTTGTAGCTGTGATGGAGGTGCTGGCTCAGAACGTAATGGAGGGTTTACCGTGGGAGTTGTCGAATGCAGATGATCTGGTGTTGATTGCGGAAAGTATTGTTATGGATTTGAGAATTGTTTTTTTGTGTTGTTGTAAAATATCACTCTCCTTCCTCCATTTGTTGTGTATAAAAGTCAAAGGTCGTTCCCGTTAGTTATTCCATATACCACACATAGCCAATCATAGATTTCCTCCTTGTTCAGTCGTTATCTCCTTATTATGTGTATTAGATTAAGGCTGTGTCTTCCATTAATTAACACTCCATTGCACCAAATTCAAACAAGGTAGATTCCTTTCACATTCCCCTTTCAACAATTGCCAACTGCATTGAGCGGTTTGCTGCATTCTGCCGCTGCTGTGGGGTGGTGGTTTTTCGCTGCAAGACTCCATTAGCCACGAGGTCATCTCGGAGCGGAAGGTGGGAGGAGTCAGCGAAGCGCCGGGAACAAGGCGTGGCCTTGCCAACGCCTCCTCTAAGGGCGGGATCGGTGAGCCCTCGCGACCAATCAGGGCCGAGGCGACCTCACTGATGGGTGTGCCCTGGAGGCCGGCAGCTTGATCGCCCGAGGCGAGATATAAACACGCGCGGAAGCCTTTGCAGAGGGTTCGAGAGAAACGGGAGGGAGTTCAAGAGAGTTCAAGGGAGTTCAAGAGAGTTCAAGAGAGTTAAAAGGAGTTCAAGGGAGAGAGAACCCGTCACGCCAGACTCCCCCCCCCCCCCCCCCCCCAGCAGCTTTGACTCCACCAAGCAGCGTTGGCTCCACCAGCAGCTTTGACTCCACCAAGCAGCGTTGGCTCCACCAGGCAGCTTTAACTCGACCGGCGGAGCTCGTCCCGCGGCAGCTCGCATGACCGCAGCTTGGGCGTTGACGGCGGTGCCGACCGTGGCCGCGGAGGAACGGAGCTGCCGCTCCCGGCCCGACCAGTACACAGTTCCCGTGGACCTCCCTCTCCCTTCAGCCATCCACCTCCTGCATTCGTTCCTGCCATCATTCCCCGTGTAAGTGTGCTCATTGTCTGTCTTTGTCTTGTCCTTGGGGTTAAGTAAGACTGGTATATATAAGCTAATCATTGCACTGTGTCTCCTGGCTCCTTTCTGTCGTTATTTTCTTATCCTTCTTTCTCCTTGGTTATTTTGATGATTTGTAAATAATAATAATAAATTAGATTTGTTCTTCCTACCTTGCATTTCTTTCCCTTACATCCGGCGTCGTTGTGATTTCCCTCATTGGACACCTGTGGCACGATTTGGCCAACGTTTCAGGATCGGGTTTAGTCTTTGCTAATGACTCGAACTTCGGGTTGCTAAAAACCGCTCGGCAACTAGACCATCCAAACCGGGGTTCGAGCGGGAGTCCCTCCCTTGCTCGCGGTCAAGAGTGGCACTCAGGTCCTTGGGACTTTTTGTAGACCAAATACCCTGGCTGCTCCCGACCGGGAGGAGCGTTGGGACCCCCAGGACTCACGTCGGTCAGTCGCGGACAAGGGGACTAATCCCCCCTTCTTAAGGGGAGAAGGCCGACGGAGAGATCCGTAACAGTATGGATGGACTGAAGGAAAAGATGAACAAGTGGAAGGAATGTATGGAGACAAAAGGTCTGAATGTGAATATCGGAAAGACGAAGGTGATGGCAAGTGGTAAAGCATGTGGTGAGGTTTGAAAGAACTGGGAAGTGGCCATGTGCTGTGTGCAGGAAGGGTGTCTGAGTGAAGTCCATTCAATGTACAATGTGCGCTGAGTGGTTTCATCAAAAATGTAGTGGTCTGAGATTTTGTATACTGAATCGAGGTTCGTGAAAGAGCTAACATTTACTTCACAAATAAATCGACCAGACAAACAAAATACACAAAAAGAGGGAGCGGAAGACAAGATGGGGAGAAAAGGGGAAGCACACAAACACAACATCTGAGAGCAGGGAGATGTGTGGAAGGGAGAGGGCCCAGGGGGAGGAGGCATGGGAAGGGGGAGGGGGAGGGAGAAGTATAAAGCACAAGGACACCAAGGACACCAAGGACTTCCAGGACAGAAGTTGGTATTTCAAAAAGGGGAATTGGGGTGAAATTAGCGGGGGTAGAAAAGATCAAGGTTTTGGATGGGGGAAGATAAGAGATGGTGGTGAACAGCTGTTTTAAAGACTTGGAGGGTGGAGTGGGATTGAAGAGAGTGAGGGAGTTTGTTCCAGAGGCGGGAGAAAAGAGGAATGAAGGAGTGAAGGTGAGCAGAGAGTCTTGATTTTGGCAGTTTAACCAAAAGAGGGTTGCAGGCAGATCTTGTGCGACCTGTAGGAATATTTGCGGGACAGAGCCAGGACAAAGGACAAGAGAGGGTCATTAACCAGTGTGGCAGCTACATTCAAATGTAAGGTGTGCACAGAGGGAGCTGCAGATGGAGGAAATGTTGAGTTGGATCTTGGAGACGGCGTGACGCTGGAAGGTGTGAAAACATTTTGCTCCCTCGGAGACATGCCGAATGGAGAAGGTGGATCAGACTCGGCAACGGTTGCTTGAGTGAGATGTGCATGGAAGAAGTTTCGGGAACTGAGTGGCGTGCTGATGTGGAGGGGAGTTTCGTTGAAGCTGAAGGGAAAGGTGTATGTTGCATGTGTGAGAAGTGTTATGATTTATGGGAGCGAGACATGGGTAATGAACGTAGAGCAGCAACGAAGGCTGGAAATGGTGGAAATGCGAATGGTTCGGTGGATGTGCGGACTGCGGAGTATCGTTGAGAGAGAAGAAGACAAATGATGAATTGCGAAAGATGATGGGAATCGAGCCTGTGATGGATGCTGTGAAGAGGAACAGGTTGAGATGGTTTGGTCATGTGTTGAGGAAGGATGAAAGTAACTGGTTGAGAAGAGTGATGGAAATGAATGTAGAAGGAAGTAGAGGACGGGGAAGACCGAGAAAGACTTGGCTGAAGATGGTGGAAGAAGAAATGCGGGCAAGGGGGTTAACAAGGAGAGATGCAGAAAATAGGGCAAAATGGAGAAGATTGTCATGGGGACCGCAAGGCTAACCCCCACTCTAGCAGGGAAAATTGCCTTAAAATGCATGTTGTTGTTTTTGTCTGTCTGTTTGTCTGTCTGTCTGTCTGTTTGTTCAGACAGAATAAATATGCTTTTCTCTGCAACTCTTGGTCCGATTGACAGGAAATTTTCACCATTGGTGTGCCTCCACTTGTAGATTTTTTAAAATGATAATTATGATGTCATAGGTTCACGTGGTATGGGCGCCATCTTGGAAAAACCGAAAAACTTTGCACCTCTATATCTCCGAAAGCGCTGCGTAGAAAAAATTGAGACATGGCTCATTGTAAAGAACTCTCCAATCTCCATGGGGAATAACATATGTTAATGATTATGTCATTGGTGCCTCCATTATGACGTCATCATTCAACAAGTACAAAACTTTATCCGATCAAGATGAAATTTATTGAGCATCATCTATGGATAAATTGGTTGAGGAAAAAAAATAATGACGTCATCGGTCACGTGGTTCAGCGGTAATATTTGTTTTCACACAAAAGCCTCAAAAAACACTAAAAACACAATCATGCTGATGAGGGTTTGCGATCTCTGATTCCTCTTTCTTGTTGTTCTTGCATTTTATAGTTTTAGATTGAATACCTGTTTATTCCTTCCCATTCGGTGGTCTCCGTTGGTATTTAAACGGTTATCATGAAGTAGCCCGCGCTCCAGCATGAGACGGACAAAATGACGGCTGGACACAAACTCGTCCGAGAAGATATTTAGTCTCAAAACCAACTCGGGAACACTGAAAAGCCCGTTTATCGGGCTGCATTATAAAGCACAACCAGAAACCGAAACCGAAAGCCACGCCTCTCAAGCGAGGCGTGCTTCGGTGGTCACGTGATCAACAGGTGTAGCTGATTATACCCGCACGCCCGGCACGCTTTGGTGGTCACGTGACAAGCCACTCTGGCGCCGTGGTTCCCCGCCGGTGACGTCACCGGCTGGAGCAAGGAGATTCTGATGCTGGTCTTGCTTGGGGGACCCATGGGTCGCTACACACGCCCCCCCAGAATGGACTTGGTCCAGGGAGGTCAACCTGAGGGGGGTCCGGATGACCCGACCGAAACGACCCCTGGCTAGTCGCGGGGGGGGGGGGGGGTCCGGTGTTGTGGTGGGTGGTCGGACGGGGGGTGTAGTGGACGGGGGGCGGCCGCGCCGCGGTGGTAGAGCCAGCCGTGGCGGCTGGCCGACGTCCATGTGGGCCGGTTTGAGGCGGTCCAGCGAGATCCGGTCCGCCCGGCCGCCGATGCTGACGATGAAGGACTTGTTGTCCCGGCGTAGGACCCGGAAGGGCCCATCGTAAGGTGGCCGGAGCGGCCCCCGGTGCGCGTCGTGGCGCACAAAGACGTACTCCGCCGTGCGGAGTGCTGGGGGGATGTAGGAGTGGGGGTCGCCGTGGCGGGACGTTGGCACCGGGGCGAAACGTTGGGCGGCCTCCTGGAAGTCAGTGCGCTGGCGCGCGGCGGACCAGGGGCTGGTGGCGTCGGGCACGAACTCGCCCGGGACGCGGAGAGTCTGGCCGTACACCAGCTCGGCGGTGGACGCCTGGAGATCCTCCTTGGGGGCCGTGCGGAGGCCGAAAAGGACCCACGGGAGCCGGTCGGCCCACCCGTCGCCCTGGAGGCCGGCCATGAGTGTGGCCTTCATGGAGCGGTGAAGCCGCTCACACAACCCGTTGGCTTGGGGGTGGTAGGCCGTGGTGCGGTGCAGAGTGACTCCCAACGAGCGGGCGACCGCGCCCCAAAGTTCGGACGTGAACTGTGGGCCGCGGTCGGATGAGATGTCCGCCGGTGCACCGAAACACGCGACCCAGGTGGCGATGAACGCCTGCGCCACGTCGGCGGTGGTGGTGGAGGTGAGGGGCACGGCCTCCGGCCACCTGGTGGTCCTGTCCACCATGGTGAGCAGGTGGGTGAACCCCCACGATGGGGGCAGAGGACCCACCAGGTCCACGTGGACGTGGTCGAAACGCCACTCGGGCATGGTGAAAGGAGCCAACGGAGCCAGGGTGTGACGGTGGACCTTGGCCCGCTGGCAGGCTGTGCAGGCATTGGCCCAGTCGCGGACGTCCCGTCGCAACCCGTGCCAGACGAAGCGTGCCGACACCAGCTTCTGCGACGCCTTCTGGCTTGGGTGCGAGAGGTCGTGGAGGGAAGCGAAAATGTGGCGCCGCCAGGAGACCGGCACGACGGGGCGCGGTCGGCCTTGGGAGACGTCGCAAAGCAGGACCGTGCCCGCGAAGGGGACGTCAGCCAAGCGGAGGCCCGTGTCTGCCACCCTGAGCGCCTGCACCGTGCCGTCGGTGGCCTGGTCCGTCGCCATCAGGGCGAAATCCACGCCGAGGTGGACGGCGTTGGCGCCGGCCCGAGAAAGGCAGTCGGCCACGGTGTTGTCTTTCCCGGCGACGTGCCGGATGTCCGTGGTGTATTCCGACACGGCGGAGAGGTGGCGCTGCTGGCGGGCCGACCACGGCTCCGTGACCTTGGCCATTGCGAAAATCAATGGCTTGTGGTCGACAAAGGCCGGGAATGGGCGGCCCTCCAGGAGGTGGCGAAAATGGCGGACGGCCAGGTACAGCCCGAGGAGCTCGCGGTTGAACGTGCTGTACTTCAGCTCGTTGGGCAGGAGTTGCCGGCTGAAGAACGCGAGCAGCTGCCAGGCCCCGTTCACCCATTGTTCATGGACCGTGCCCACGGCGTAGTCGGAGGCGTCCGTAGTGAGGGCGATGGGGGCATGGGGTACCGGGTGGGCCAGCAGCGTGGCGTTGTCGAGGGCCCGTTTCGCCCCGGCAAAAGCCGCATCCATGTCTGTGGACCAGACGACGTCGTGCTTCGCCGGCTGGCCGCGGAGGGCGGCGTACAAGGGCCGCATGAGTTGCGCCGCTCAGGGCACAAAGCGGTGATAGACGTTCACCATCCCGAGGAACTCCTGCAGCGCCTTGACGGAGCGGGGGCGCGGGAAAGCGGCGATGGCCTCGACTTTGGCCGGCAGCGGCACAGCGCCGTTCCGGGTGATGCGGTGGCCCAAAAAGTCGATCGTCGCCGCACCAAAGTGACATTTGGCCGGGTTGACAATCAAGCCGTGCTCGCTGAGGCGGCCGAAGAGCGTCCGGAGGTGGAGGAGGTGCTCGGCTCTGGACGTGCTGGCGACAAGGATGTCGTCCAGGTAGGTGAAGAGGAACGGCAGGTCGCGCAGCACGCCGTCCATCAGGCGCTGGAACGCCTGCGCCGCGTTTTTGAGGCCGAAGGGCATCCGGAGGAACTCGAAGAGGCCGAAAGGTGTGATCACGGCCGTCTTCGGGATGTCGGCCGGGCGGACGGGCACCTGGTGGTACCCCCGAATCAGGTCCACTTTAGAAAAAATGGTCCGCCCCGCCAACCGGGCGGAAAAATCCTGGATGTGTGGGACGGGGTACCTGTCGGGGGTAGTGGCGTCGTTGAGGCGGCGGTAGTCGCCGCATGGCCGCCATCCGCCCCCCGGCTTCGGGACGATGTGCAACGGCGAGGCCCAGGCGCTGCTGGAGCACCGCACGATGCCGAGGCCCTCCAGCGCCGTGAACTCGGCCTTGGCGACGGCAAGTTTGCCGGGGTCGAGACGGCGAGCCTGGGCGTACACCGGCAGGCCCGTAGTGGGGATGTGATGCTCGATGCCGTGCCTCACTGCGATGGCCGAAAACGTCGGCCGCGTGAGGGCCGGGAACTCCGCGAGGAGACGTGCGAAGTCGTCCGCCAATGGGAGGGCGCAGGGAAACTCGGTGGGTGCGGCCCGGCTCAAGGCGCACACCAGGGAGCTGAAAGTCTCGGCGTTGACGAGACGCCGGCGTTTCACGTCGACCAGCAGCCCGTGGGCGCACAGGAAATCGGCCCCGAACAAAGCCATGGGGACGTCCGCCGTCACGAACTCCCAGTGAAAGAGCTGGCTGCCGAAGCGGAGGGCGACGGTGCGTGGGCCGAAGGTGTGGATGGTGGAGCCGTTGGCCGCGACCAGTGGGGGGCCGCAAACGGCGGCCCGCCTGTCCTCCGCCGAAGCGGGAATGACGCTCAGCTGGGCGCCGGTGTCGCAGAGGAAGCGCTGCCCCGACGCTCGGTCCGCGATGAGCAGCAGGTTTCCGGAACGGCCGGCGTTCATTGCTGGGAGGGAACGCCGGCTCGCCCGTTTCCCGACTTGCCGAACGTGCACGGGGGTCGGCATGATCGGGCCTGCCGCCCGAACCTGGCGTGGAAATAGCACCAGGCCGGGTCCGGCGGGGGCTCCGGTCGACGCGTCGGGACCGGCGACGCGGCATCGCCGCTGCCAGTCGTGCCGGCCCGGCGGTCTCCGGGAAGGAAACTGCGTCGCGGGCGTCGGGCGGGTGGGCGGGAAGGCTCCCGGCCGCCACCCTGACAAGCTGGCTCGCCGCTCCGGCGAGCTGGCTTGCCGAAGCGATCTTGTCGGCCTCCTTGGCGAGGTCGCGGGGGTTTACGATGGTCGTACCTGCCAGGGCGACCCGTACCCGGGCCGGGAGCTGGCGAAGAAAGAGCTCCTGAAACAGGAAATCCGAGGGGTGCTCGCCGAGCAACGCGAGCATGTAGTCCATGCGCTCGGACGGGCGCGTATCGCCGAGCTCAAGTAGGTCGAGCAGGCGTCGTGCGCGCTCAGCCGGGGAGAGGACGAACGCGCCCAGCAGAAGTGCCTTGATGGCGTCGTACTTGCCGTCAGCGGGCGGGTTCTGGAGGAAGCTCAGGCAGTGGGCGGCGGTCGCGGAGCCGAGCGCGGCGACCACGTAATGGTAGCGGGTGGCGTCCTCCGTGATGCCACGCAGGGCGAACTGGGAGTCCGCCTGCGCGAACCAGACAGCGGCATGTGCTTCCCAGAAGGTGGGCAGCTTGAGGGACACTGCGGTGTCCATCGCGTGTTGCAAATTCGGGGTCACCAGTGAAGGAGCCCGGGCTCCAGCATGAGACGGACAAAATGACGGCTGGACACAAACTCGTCCGAGAAGATATTTATTCTCAAAACCAACTCGGGAACACTGAAAAGCCCGTTTATCGGGCTGCATTATAAAGCACAACCAGAAACCGAAACTGAAACCGAAAGCCACGCCTCTCAAGCGAGGCGTGCTTCGGTGGTCACGTGATCAACAGATGTAGCTGATTATACCCGCACGCGCGGCACGCTTTGGTGGTCACGTGACCAGCCACTCTGGCGCCGTGGTTCCCCGCCGGTGACGTCACCGGCTGGAGCAAGGAGATTCTGATGCTGGTCTTGCTTGGGGGACCCATGGGTCGCTACAATCATGCCCTGTTTGGATGTATCCATTATCCTGATTCCTTTACTTATTTATTTTTTAACAAATGTACTCATACTGAAGAATTTATTTTTCGAAGCCATTTCCACTAATGTTCCTCTTTCGTTAGTTTTGCCGATGTGCAATTTCTGACATTCTCTCTATTGCCTTGATATTTTGTACTTCCTTATTTTTACCCAGTTTTGAATTCACCCAAAAAGTTACCAATACTGACCATTTAATTTGTTAGATTTGTATTTATTTCTTCCACTTAGTCAGAGATATCTTCCACTTTGTCATGACTTGGTGGCATAGACTTGAATGATTTTACAAATGACATTTTTTCATCTGCCTTGACCTGACACCTGTTGTAAAAAATGGAGAATTAAACAAACTTGGCCAAAATAGGTGCAAACACAGGCTTGGTATTGATGGCATTCTTGAATTTCCAAACAATGTTGACACCTCTTTAAAGGCAGCATTTTTTTGTCTTTCTGTGAAGTAATTGACAAAAGTGTAAGTTCTTTGATGCATACAGTGATACAAATAACAACGAATAAATTGGCATCCATAATCGTGCAACACGTGAAATGCAAGTGCAATAAATTTGCCAAAGCCTTGCAGCAAAATTTGAATAAAGAAAAACGAGAGCATCTTTTTGAGGTTGAAGTTCTCAAATGAGTTATACTCGGTAAACTCGGATCATAATCTTATTAACCCCAGTAAGCAGCCAGTTGTATCGTTTTTTTTTTAATCAACTGAATGAGTAGTATAACATTCCTGTGATATTACAACACAGAGAAGGTAATTTTCATTTTCATTCTTTAATTATCACATAACAACTAGAACGGCACTCATTGGAGTACATACCTCCATCAGGCTGAACACTTTACGTTTTGTATCCCACTGATGGGCCGGATCTGGATTCGGACCTGAATCAACATCTAATTGGCTTGTTCTTGTCACCTACTCAATTTGTCCACCAAGTTTTGTAATAAGTAATCCACAACTTTTTGAGATAGCATGTTATATATCATTCTTGGCACTATCATGCAATGGTGAAGAATCACTTAAATATTCTCAGATCCAGATCTTCACTGAAATCTAATCATTTTATCCTTGTCACATACCAAAGCTCTCCACCAAATTTCATCTGAATCCGTTCACAACTTTTTTTTTGAGATATCCTGTTCACAGACAAACAGACAAGGGTGAAAACATAACCTCCATCCATCTTCAATGGCAGAAGCCTGGTGTTGGCTTAGCGGTTAGGGTGCCAGCTTGGGATCCTAGGATCCTGGGTTCGAATCCCGGTCGATCTCTGAATTAACTCGGCCTGTGGGGTTGACTCGGCCTGTCATCCTTCCGTGGTCGGCAAATTGAGTACCAGTTCACTGGTAATTCCCCCGCGACTAACACTGCTCTCTGCTTCTTTATTTACGCTTCTCTCTTTGCTTCTCTCTCTGCCTCTATTATTAACTGTGTCGCAAGAGGCGACTAACAGGGTTGGCGGCAGGAATGGTATCCGGCCGTAAAACATTGCTTCAAAAAGGGGACCACGGTGCCCAAAAAAGTCCAACCCCCACGGGTAAAAAATGCCTCCAAAGGCGGTTCATCTTCAATGGCGGAGGTAATGATGTGGACTTTGCAAAATTATATGTTGTGACTTCCTCTCCACCTTTGGGTTTTTTTTTTTTTTTTTTTTTGTATACAAGATCGAGGCTCGTGAAAGAGCGAACATTAATCACACAGAAAGACAAACCGACACATAAAACATATAACATCGGGAGCGGTAGACAAGATGGGGAGAGAGGGGGAAGGACACAAACACAACATTTGAGAGCAGGGACCGAGAGACATGGAGACATCGAGAGATCTGAGAGAGGGCGAGGGCTTTGGGGGGGGGGGGGCATGGGAAGGGGGCGGTGGGAGAGGTATGGGATTAGCTTCTCCACTTTTGGCTAACATGCTTTGTCGTCATTTTGGTTTGTACATAATACATCTGATAAATGTGGTGGAGAAAGAATCAAACAAGTATGGGGTTTACAGTATTGGGGAGGGAAATACATTTGCCTTATGTAGACATATAATTTACTAATGATTAAAAATATATAATTTCTGAAAATGATAATTGTTTTAGTTTTGCGTGCTCCTTTCTTTTTCTTCTATGCTGACAGGAAGAAAAACGGAGGAAGCGGGAGCTGGAGCAGGGAGATGAGCACCAGGAAAGCTTGCGGTGCAGTTCTGCAAAACGTTGTGCTTTGGAGGATCCAATAAACCCATCTGTCCCATTGCCTTGTGCTAAAGCAGCAGGTTTGTTACATTGGCTCTGGGTAGCAGGCTGTGTGTATGTGTGTGTGTGTGTGTGTGTGTGTGTGTGTGTGTGTGTGTGTGTGTGTGTGTGTGTGTGTGTGTGTGTGTGTATTTGTCTGTGTGTGTGTTGCGTGTTGCACATATTAATACCTGGCCATGTGCTTGTAAATATTTCCTTGTGGTATTTCCTAGACACTCATCAGACACCATTGCAGCATTTGTTGGATCATTTGCTTCAGAACCTACAGAGGTAGGTTGTCCTTCACTGTCGTCGCCATTTTGTTGAATAAGACGTTTTAATGAGTGTCTATTCTCAGCGATCAATTTGCTCTGATAATTCTGGATTGAACTTTTATTTTGCCTTTTGGACCATTCTTTTTAATCTCGCCTCTGCCTCTGCCTCTCCGTCTCTCTGCTTCTCTCTCTGCCTCTGCCTCTCCGTCTCTCTGCTTCTCTCTCTGCCTCTGCCTCTCCGTCTCTCTGTTTCTCTCTCTGCCTCTGCCTCTCCGTCTCTCTGCTTCTCTCTCTGCCTCTGCCTCTCCGTCTCTCTGCTTCTCTCTCTGCCTCTGCCTCTGCCTCTCTGCCCCTGCCTCTCCGTCCCTCTGCCTCTCTCTCTGCCTCTGCCTCTCCGTCTCTCTGCTTCTCTCTGCCTCTGCCTCTCTGCCTCTGCCTCTCCGTCTTTCTGCTTCTCTCTCTGCCTCTGCCTCTCCGTCTCTCTGCTTCTCTCTCTGCCTCTGCCTCTCCGTCTCTCTCTGCTTCTCTCTCTGCCTCTGCCTCTCTGCCTCTGCCTCTCCGTCTCTCTGCTTCTCTCTCTGCCTCTGCCTCTCCGTCTCTCTGCCTCTCTCTCTGCCTCTGCCTCTCCTCCTCTACCTCTCCCCCTCTGCCTCTCCCCTTCTGCCTCTCCCCCTCTGCCTCTCCCCCTCTGCCTCTCCCCCTCTGCCTCTCCCCCTCTGCCTCTCCCCCTCTGCCTCTCCCCCTCTGCCTCTCCCTCTATGTCTCTCCCCCTCTGCCTCTCCCCCTCTGCCTCTGCCCCTCTGCCTCTCCGTCTCTCTGCCTCTCTCTCTGCCTCTGCCTCTCCTCCTCTACCTCTCCCCCTCTGCCTCTCCCCTTCTGCCTCTCCCCCTCTGCCTCTCCCCCTCTGCCTCTCCCCCTCTGCCTCCCCCCCTCTGCCTCCCCCCTCTGCCTCTCCCTCTCCCTCTCTACCTCTCTCTCTGCTTCTTTCTTTGCACTTCTCTCTTTGCTTCTCTCTCTGCCTCTATTATTAATTACATGTGTTAATTGAAATTATTAATCTATTAATTGAGAATTAAAATTATCATCTCTTCCTCAGCCGATGCTCATCATTGCAGCTGTTTTTTTCTGTTTGAGTATAATCACATAGTTTTGTTTCTTAGGAAAGATCCCAATGGCTTTTTTGCTTTTCCTGTGACCGATGTGATTGCACCTGGATACTCCATGATTATCAAGAATCCTATGGACTTCAGCACCATGCGGCATAAGATTGACTCTCAGGAGTACAAATCTGTCACTGAATTTAAAGTGAGCTGAACTTCAAAGTTTTGAATAACAATTACTGTGGCAACTCTTATTCTAATACTGTACACAAAATGGCCTGATAACATTGTAACCCTCCCTCGACGAGTATGTATAGTGGATATCCGTGTTATATAGTGGCTATATAGTGGCTATGTATAACACTACATGTGTCCGTAGATATCCGTGTTTTCTGAACATCTCAATCATTTCTGAGATTCTTGTAAATGAATGATATGCTATGCCTCTCCCTGAATGATATGCTACGGATCGTGATAAAGTCTTACACTTAACAGTAGGGTGAAAATGATAGTTCTGGGACACTTTCTCTTAGATACCCCAAACCCACTTTAAATGATGATTTAATCATATATCCTTCACAGCCATATAGTATTTATTTACTTATTCATAATTATAAAAACAACTTGGGTTAAAAAAAAAGAAGAAGTTATCAGGCATTTGACCTTTCAACCTTTAAAATACCCTCCTCTCCCTCATTCCCTGAAGATGATTGTGTTGGAAATTTTATGTTGTTGATTTGTGTTAGGTTCTACCTTTGGTGGATACCAAGAGCTGGATATTGATTTGTCAAATTATTACATGTAAGCTTAGTTTGATAGAAATATGGTATAATGCAAGATATTGATAAGAAAAAGAATGTTAATCAATTACGCAAGTCCTAAAAATATCAATGACTTCATGACGTTAAATGGTTTGATACAATACACAATCTTAAACAAAGTGGCTATGTATTCTAAAAACACAGCAATGTTACCAGTTCATACAAAATTCAATGTCCCGATTAGAATTAGATTTTATAAACAACGGCATGTAGTTCAAATGCAGTCATCGCTTCTGATATTAAATCCTTTGTCTTCTCCAATGGCTTGATCTTGGATCATCCATTTGGATTCAGACCAGGTCATTCTACTCTGGACATGCTGGTTCTGCTGTCTCAACAATGGATGGAGGTCCTCAATGTCAAACAGGAAATCAGAGCTGTGTCCCTTGACAGATCTCGTGCCTTCGATACGGTCTGGCACCCAGCTCTGCTTGCCAAACTTTCCTCTTATGGTATCCATGGAAATCTCCACACATGGCTAGCGGACTTCCTCTCCGGTCCTTGTCAATGTGTGGCTGTAAATGGAATCCTCTCATCTCCCCTTTCCTGTTCAGGCTGGAGTCCCCCAAGGCAGTGTTCTGGGCCCTGTGCTGTTTCTAATCTTCATCAATTATCTCTCCGACTGTGGAAAATTCTCTCTATCTTTTTTGCTGATGACTCTACTCTCTGCCGCTCCATATCTCACCCCTCACATTGACAGGCAGCAGCCTCTTCACTCTCTACAGACCTGGATAAAATCACAAACTGGTCCAACAAGTGGAACATGTCTTTCAATCCTGACAAATCTCACACTCTCACTTTGTCTCTCCAAAAAGACTGTCTGGACAACCCTCCCATCTACTTTCTCAACAATCTTCTCAAAGAAGTTCTATCACTCAAGCTTTTGGGTCTCACTATCTGCCATGATCTTTCATGGGAAAACCACATTTCAAATCTGGCCTCCAAAGCCAGTCGCCGACTGGGCATCCCCCGTCGTGCGAAGTCCTTCCTAGGCACACCTGAGCTCCTCACCACATACAAGGCTTACATCCACAGCTTGATGGAGTACTGCTCTCCCCTCTGGGCTGGTGCTCCTGCCTCACACCAGCTCAGCTTCACGCTGTAGAAACCAAAGCATTTAGAATCATTGGCATCTCCAGAGATGAAGCTGATTCTGAGGGTCTCTCACTCTTTCTCCACCGGCAGGTTGGTGGTCTTTCTATCTTCTTCCAACTCCCCTCTGGCCTAGCTCCCCCTGCTCTGGCTGTGCCCTGTCCCCCAAATATTCCTGCAGGACACAAGGTCTGCCACACCCTTCTTCTGGTGAAACTTCCAAAATCAAGACTCTCTGCTCACCTTCACTCCTTCATTCCTCTTTTCTCCCACATCTGGAACAAACACACACTCTCTTCAATCCCACTCCTCCTTCCAGGTCTTTAAAACAGCGGTTCACCACCATCTCTTATCTTCCCCCATCCAAAGCCTTGATTTTTTATACCCCCGTTAATCCACCCCAAACCCACCTCCTTCAAATTCCGTTTTCTTTCCGGAAAGTCCGAGTAGAGTCCATCTTGTTTATCTCACATACCCTGCCCCAGCCCTCCCCCTTCCACAGATCTCCAGGTGTCCATGTTCCCTACTGTGTTGTGCTTCCCTCTCTCTTCCCCTCTTATCTCCCACTCCCTTTATTATATGTTATATGTGTTAGCTCTTATACAAGCCTCGACTAAGCATACAAAAAAAAGAGAATACTACTTTTGTGATTGTGATGTTACGGGCTTGCTGGCCGGGTCACTCGTGGCCTCTCTTGGACCCGCTACCTGACCTTTAACCCTGTAGCCGACGAGCCACAGATAACTCTGTGGCACGAACACGGACGCCATCTGAAACAACTAAAACTGGTAAGGTCCCCATGCCCAAATCTCGTATTAGCTTCCCAGTTATTTAATTATCCCAAATAGCAAACCGCACTCTTGGTGCCCTACCTTTATCTATTAATTACATACAACCGCATGGAACCTCGGTGTAAGGTCAGGCGATCTTGGTGGCCAGGAAATGGGTCCATCTCTATCCAGCCAGTGGTCTGGCAACCAGCTATCAAGGAAGGAGCGGCAATCATGGAACCAGTGGGGAAGAGCCCCATCCTGCTTTTATATGAAGTTTGGTTGACAATCCTTTTCCTGCGATCATGAACAGCTGAAGCATGTCTAAGTACACATGGCCTGTCTCAGGTTTTTTCCGCAAAGAAAAATGGGCCGACAATCCTGTTACGCACAAGACCACACCAAACGTTAACTTTTGTACTGGCTCTTTCAATCTCATGGATTACATGTGGATTCTCTGCTCCCAAGATGCAGCAATTGTGTTTATTAACACACCCACATGTGTGAAATGTTGCTTTGTTTGAGAACATGATCCAGTTCAGGTACTCAGGGTTATTGTCCAGACTGTTTCACACATGCAGAGAATAATTTCTCCTTTTGATATGATCATCCACTTTAAGCTGCTGGAGCAATTGAAGCTTCCATGGATAGAGCTGCAGCTGTGTGCACACAATTTTATGCACAGTCGAACGTGGAATGTGTACTTTGTTACTGGCACGGCGGATGGACTTACTTGGGAGGCAGCACGTATGTGTTCAACATCCTCCTCTGATGTTCTGGGCTTTCCTCCACCATGCTGTTTTAGAACACTGACAGTCTCCTCAAATTTCTCCATCCATGGAAGGTGTGCGTACCTATTCAGAGCTCATACAGTTGGAAAGAGGATGCATGGATTGATGGGTCGGGGTTCAAAAAGTTTGCGATGTTTGTGCATGCGTGTTTACTTGTAAGGTATACACCGCTTCCTTGAGATGCTTATTGGCTTTGTGCAAGAACAAAGATATGATTTTTTTTTTCTGGATGTTTTCGATTGCTTCGAAATGTTTCTTCTTGGTAATCTTTTCATTTTTCTTTGTGCTGTTTTTGCTTTTCTTGGTACCCCAGTCAAACTTCAAGCTCATGTGTGATAATGCCATGATCTACAATCGACCAGAAACAATCTATTATAAAGCTGCCAAGCGACTGTTGCACACTGGTTTCAGGATGATGAGCAAGGTAAGCATTTTGGCAACAACCCAGGAGCACATTATTTTGAAGACTGAAATGCTTTGTTCCTAGGAGGTCATTTATTAATATTGCTGGACTGGCAGGAGGGCCAAGACGTAAACACACTCTTCTCTAAGCTGTCTCGCCTGGGTTAGAATCCCGACCCAGCTATAAACTATCGTCCCAGTGTTTCACAGGCAGGGGGGATTCATTAATGTGTGTGCCGTCCCTCAGATGGACATTAAACTGGTGTTCCTTCTGATGACACAGGTTGGTGGACGTTAATGATTCCTGGATGGTGTCCTTCGTGAATAGTAGGCAAGCTATTGCCGGCATCTTAACCAAATTCCAAATTCCTGCCCTAACTACTTAGTCGGGCAATAGGCCTAGCCAGCCTGTTCATGAATGGCTTGGACCAAAAAAATCCCGAGGCCAACCCCACAAAAACGTGGGATTAATTCTGGCCATTATAGAAGAAGAAGAATATTTTTTTTGCTGTGTTATTACTTAGGCTGTTTTTTAAAAGAATTTGCAGTTTGTGCTTTTTCAAGAGAATTTGGCAATCTGATTTACTCTAAAACTTCCTATTAAATACAAACATATGGTACCTGTTTGTGGACATTCATGTGCACAAACAAGTGCTTAAACTTCCAATTTGTACAATACCGCTTCTATTCTGTTTGGTAGCAATCCATAAAAATATGTAACTTTCTTCCAAATCCATTCATTAATGGGGGTTTCATTAATTCTGAAATAAGAATTTCATCTAATTCTTAGGTTTATTTATTTCACATTTCCTATTCATTAATCAAACCAGTGCCTGGTGTTGGCTTAGCGGTTAGGGTGCCGGCTTGGGATCCTAGGATCCTGGGTTCGAATCCCGGTCGATCGCTGAATTAACGCCAGGGGGGTTGACTCAGCCTGTCATCCTTCCGAGGTCGGCAAATTGAGTACCAGCTTGCTGGGATGAATGATCACGGTGTGTACCCCGATTTAGAATAGGTGCACCGTATCCCTGCGCATCGTAAGAGCGTGACCAAGGGTTGGCGTCAGGAAGGGCATCCGGCCATAAAAACATTGCCTCAAACAGGGAACCATGATTGTCATGTGGCCCGCAAGGCTAACCCCTGCTCCAGTGGGGAAAATGGCCTTAAAACGATCATAAATGTATTATTATTATTATTATTATTATTATTCATTCATTCATTCTATTCATTAATCAAACACCTTTGGCTCACCTACTCTCCTGCACAACATTTCTGAAATGGCCAATTGAGTTGCATTTTATTCAAATGGGAGCTCCTTTGGTACCCACCTTGTACTAAGCAGAACAACTCAAGTTAGTGAAACAGTACTCCGACGACATTCAAATGGAATTTGGCCTAGATCAGTGTGCACATCTGCAAAAGTCTCAGTATCCCAGTTCCAGAAAACTCGTGGAAGCACGAACCAAAAGCAATCATTGAAAACAAGGAAGTAATGCTCACGTATGACCTAATGATCCCATCAAACATGAACATAGAAAACAAAGCATTGAGATCGGATATAGTACTGAGGTACAAAAAAGAAATGAAGGCATTTCTAATTGAGGTGTCACTACCCAGCCATTTTGGCCTAAACAACGCAGAAATCAAGAAAATGACCAAATACCAATATCTCAAAAATGATTCGAAAATATCCTAGAAGTCAGGGAAGTCTGCCTAATACATCCAGTTCCCATGTGAATAATAGCTGGCATAAGCCTTGTGTATTTTCATGTTGTGAACACAAGCTTTGTCGAAGAGTTGGTAGCCCTTACTTTGTTGGTAATGACACACGGCAATCACATTTCCAATTTTAAGATGTCCATTAAATAAATCCTTAAGCCTGTCATGATCACAGGAGGTACTCCCATCAGGTTCAAAGTCCATGCAGCGATGCCCGGGGGTTTGGGTTGAACGTGCTTGTCCACAGTTTGGGCCTTGTACTGGCCCATATTGTTGGGGTTTTTTGGAGGACGAGCACCTGCTAGATCTCAGCTTTTTGGGTGAGCTGAGAAAGTTCTCCAAATATTTCATAGTACAGAGACACACCCCCTTCTCTCAGGTACTTTCCCAAGTATTTCTGGCTTATTTTAGAAGCTTTATGAGCCATTTTAAGTAACAATCCTGATCTCGTACGCACGGTATTCGTTAACATGCTCCGATCAACATTGCTGCTGAGGGGTTCTGCGCATGCGTGCCGTGCATTCTGAGGTGGATTTCAAAAGTCCCACATGCACAGCCATTTTTGAACGTCCTCGACCATTTAAGCACACCTACTTGAAATATGTACTTCACCAAATTCTGCTTGCAGTCTTATTTGAATTTCAGATGTTTATAAGTTCTTCACAAGGAACCAAATTAAACGGCTTTGTTTCAAAACAGTTGTGACTACGTTAGATGCCATTTTGCTTTTCCCAAGAACGCTTTGACCAGCATTTATGTAACTTTCTGTATAACTTGCGCAGGTAGACATGACCTTGCACCTGGTTTTGAAATTTTGTACTGTGATGCTCTTGCTGAAAAGATAATTTCTTATTGGTTTATTTAGATTTTATGGAAGTTATACATGTCCTGCAGCTCACATAAATACTCTCCTAGGAAAAACTTTTGGGCCTGCGGAATAGCTTGGGCTTCCTGCAGGAGATAGATGGCAATACACAGGCAGTCTTGCTCGGCGAGGAACCCGAATCCCTTCCTATTGGCTCACCTACTCATGATTTTTCCCTGAAACCTCATGAACTATTGCAGAAGAGGTTTTCCAAAGCCAACAAAGAGATTCCAGAGTGGTAAGCTATTGTTCTCCGGGTATATTTTCTTGATCTCATGAAAACGTTTCTCTTGTGGGGTTTTTGCAGTTTTCGCTTGATCTTAACTACTAACGTGGCATGCTCTTTGCAGTTTGCTGGATAATGAAGGTGATGGGGAAGCATGCAGCTTTACAGACAGTACGGCAGGTGAGCATGTTCTGGCACTTGTAGAACACGCTGCCGATGAAGCCCAAGATCGTTTGGCACGAATTAAACCAAACAGTAAGGTGAGACAAAGAACCTCGTTCTGTTGTCATGTTTTTGCACTGGATCAAACATGTAATATTGAAAGCAACAAATTTATACTGCACTAGATAATGTTTTGTGAAGTCGTGCCTTGGATAACATCAGGTGGGTTGACTCAGCCTGTCATCCTTCCGAGGTCGGCAAAATGAGCACCAGCTGTCTTCTAACGGGCACTGCATCAGTGGCACAGCCACACTTGCAGGAAGTGATGCAACCAGCAACCACAGGCTGCATACAAAACAACAAAACTGAGATTTTTGACACTTAAAACTGCAAAATATTCCAAAGCATTCACCGGGCATGGGTTTAGAGCTATGCTCCTGCAGCAGGTTTCTGCCATTCGCTTTTTAATGTTTCTGCTTTGTGAAGATTTCAGAAACTTTTATCAGAAACGATACAAGTATCAGGATGGTAATCAGAAGTTCGTGCACACCATCAATGTGTAAAGTGTTAAACGTCAACAGGTACTTTCTTGGTATTCTTGGCTTATCATGCATATTTTAAGATGGTGAACCTCCACCTCCCCAGGGCTCAGTTTTCACTTCAATCATCGTTAATTAAATACAGCTGATCTCCGCATTGCGCGAAGTTGAAAGTGTATATACAGTCACGTGAAAAAGTAAGTACGCCCCGTGTAAAGTTTTGACTTTTTCAACATATTTCAACATGCAGCTATTTGATCCTCATTTCAACAATATTGATAGATAAAGGTGATAAAATATAATAAATATCCTGAAACATTTACATTTTGTTGTCCATTGTATAATTTAAATAAACATAAATGCAAATTTCGCATGTGGAAAAAGTAAGTACACCCTTGGCTCTAATAGGTGGTATTGCCCACTTTGGCAGAAACAACCTCAAGTAGGCGTTTCTTATAACTGTCTACCAGTCTCTGACATCGACTGGGAGAAATTTTTGTCCACTCCTCCATGCAGAATTCTTTCAGCTGTGCGATGTTTGAGGGGTTTCTTGCATGCACATCTCGTTTCAAATCCCCCCACAACATCTCGATGGGATTTAGATCTGGGCTTTGACTTGGCCATTCCAGAACCCTCCATTTCTTTCTTTTCAGCCATTCCTTGGTGGATTTACTGGTATGTTTAGGGTCATTGTCATGTTGCAAGGTCCACCTTCGGTTGAGCTTCAACTTCCCGATAGATGGCCTCACATTATTCTCAAGCACCCTCTGATACAATGAAGAATTCATAGTGGATTCTATGATGGTGAGCTGCCCAGGCCCTGATGCAGCAAAGCTGCCCCAAACCATAATATTTCCACCACCATGCTTTACAGTTGGTATCAGGTTCTTGTGGTCAAATGCTGTCTTTGGTTTTCGCCAAACATGTCTTCTGGTACTGTGGCCAAATAGCTCTACCTTTGACTCATCTGTCCAGAACACATTGTTCCAGAAGTGCTGGTCTTTGCCGAGGTGTTCATTGGCAAATTTTCGTCTTGCCCTGATGGTCTTTCTGGACAGCAAAGGCTTCGTCCTGGCACACCTCCACTGTAAATCAAATTTGTGCAGCCTCTTTCTTAGGATCCTGGGTTTGAATCCCGGTCGATCGCTGAATTAATTCCAGGGGGGTTGACTCAGCCTGTCATCCTTCCGAGGTCGGCAAATTGAGTACCAGTTCACTGGTAATTCCCTGTGTGTCGCAAAAGGCAACTAACAGGGTTGGCGGCAGGAACATTGTTTCAAAAAGGGGACCACGGTGCCCAAAAAAGGCCAACCCCTGCTCTGCGGGGGAAAATGGCCTCTAAAGGTGGTCTGTCTCTTTCTAACTGTAGACTCGTGCACTTTGACATCAACATTGGCAAGAGCTACATGTAGGTCCCGTAATGACATTCTGGGGTTCTTAGAGACTTCTTTCAGCATCTTGCGGTCTGCTCTCAGGCTGAACTTGCTGGGGCGGCCTGGCCTGAACAAGTTGGCAGTTGTTTGGAATCTTCTCCACTTGTAGATGATCTTCCAGACAGTCAAATGATTGATTTCAAATTGTTTGGAGATCTTTTTAAATCCCTTCCCAGACTCTAAGGCATCTATAACCTTCTTTCTGAAGGCCTCAAAGAGCTCTTTTGATCTAGGCATGGCGACGTCGCATACTTCAACAACAAAGAGCAAACCAAACTAAATGTCTGAGGTTTAAATAAGACAGGTTCCTCCAAGATCCTCTCTAATGATGTTCTAATCATTTGCACCTGAGCTGGTGCACCTGATTCTAATTTTATGTATTTGGTACCCGCTCCACCCCTTCATGCATCTCTGCCATCAAATCAAATGGACTCCTCCGACGACCCAGGTACATTCACCGTGGCTCCGGTCGTAAGTTTGTATATTTGCAATCAGGTCACTCCATCCCCGTCCTCTGGTCGGCTCAGCGCACTCTCACTCTTCGTCCCAGCGCACCTGGTCACAGCAACGCACACGATCGCACCTCCTGCCTACGAACCCTGGCTAAATCACCTGAATTCATCCCTGCTGTTCAAAACAACATCAAGCTCACCCTGTTCAACACCCGGTCCCTCAACAACAAATGCCTCATCCTGAACGAATACATCCTGGATAACAAACTGGACTTTCTCTGTCTCACCGAAACCTGGCAACAACCTCTGGACTACTACACACTCAACCTCACCACACCCAATGGATATTCCTACGTCAATAAACCACGCTCGGAGGACCGAGGTGGTGGAATTGCCGTTATCCACCGTCAAGACATCAAGACCAACCTCATCTCCATCTCATCTGCTCCATCATTTGAACACCTGGCTTTTAAACTCTCTGGTCGCACGCAGTCAGTCATGGCTGTCGTCTACCGCCCTCCCAAACCACACCCATCATTCCTGTCTGATTTCTCCTACTTTCTGACCCAGCTATGTTCCCTCTCCCCCTCAATCCTCCTCCTTGGTGATTTCAATATCCACATGGACTCCACTGACTCCACAATAACCACTGACTTCACTGATTTACTCACCTGCTTTAACCTCACTCAACATGTCGACTTTCCTACCCATATCCGTGGTCACATTTTGGACCTTGTCTGCTCCACTGGATTAAATTTGCACCATCTCTCTGGCTCCGACCTCACCCTCTCTGACCACTTAGCCATCACTCTGACCATCAACATCCCCGCCCCAACACCAAGGCATTATCGCACTATCAACTTCCGTAAGCTAAACGCTCTTTCACCTACCTCATTCTCATCCACCCTCTCTGAAAAAATGTCCACTTCTCCCTTCATTGACCTCCACACCCCTTCTGACCTCACTGACTACTACAACCACACTCTCTCCTCCTGCCTTGACCAGCTTGCGCCTGTAAAAACCAAAACAGTTTCTTTCACCCATTCTGCTCCCTGGTTTACCCCTGAACTCCGCCTGATGAAAACTCGTGCTCGCCAACTTGAAAGACTCCGCAATAAAACGGGTCTCACAGTTCACTCCCAAGCCTACAAGGACCACCTACAACACTACAAAGATGCCCTCTCCTGCGCCCGCTCCGCCTACTACTCTCAAATTATCCACTCTGGCTCCGGAAACCCAAAAGCACTCTTCTCGACAATAAACAAACTCCTCCGCCCCCTGAACACCACCACCCAGTCATTCACAGTAGACAACTGCATCTCCTTCCTCTCTTTCTTCCAACGCAAAATTGACAACATCTACAACAGCTTGACCACCGCCGCACCCGCTCCCCCTCCAACCACCTGCCCCCCCTTATCCTGCCATCCCCTGTCTCGATTCTCCCCAATCTCCCCTACTGACCTCTCTGAACTCCTCATAGGAATGAAAACTGCCACCTGCACTCTTCACCCCATCCCCTCCAGCTTTGTCAAGGCCTCCCTCCCTGCTCTCTCTCCACTTATCATTGCAACAATAAACTCCTCCCTGTCTACAGGCATCGTCCCACCTTCCCTCAAAATTGCTGCTGTTACCCCCATTCTAAAAAAACCTGGTCTAAACCCTGACACCCTAAACAACTTCAGACCCATCTCCAACCTACCCTTTCTGTCAAAAGTTTTGGAACGCGCTGTAGCCACTCAACTCAAACATCATCTCTCTGCCAATAACCTGTATGAAACATTCCAATCCGGATTCCGCTCCAACCACAGTACTGAAACTGCTCTCCTCAAAATCACCAACGACCTTCTCCTCTCCTCTGACGCTGGCAACCTCAACATTCTCGTCCTCCTCGACCTCAGCGCTGCCTTTGACACCATCGATCACACCATCCTCCTCACCCGACTTGAATCCACCTTTAACGTTACCGGCACTGCCCTCTCTTGGATTAAATCATACCTCTCTGACAGACGCCAGTTCATCTCCATCAATAACTGCAAATCCCCCACTGCTCCCCTCCCCCAAGGTGTCCCCCAAGGTTCAGTTCTTGGCCCCCTCCTCTTCATCCTTTACCTGTCCCCCCTCGGTCACTTAATCCGCCGTCATGGTCTCCAATTCCACTGCTTCGCCGATGACATCCAGCTTTTCATCTCCACCAAGTCCGTCTCCACCGACACCCACTCTATCTTGACAAACTGCATCACTGAAATAAAATCCTGGCTTCAAATCAACTTCCTCAAGCTTAACTGTGATAAATCTGAAATAATCATCATTGGCCCAAAAACGCTCACAAAATCCACCCATAACTTTGCCCTCAACATCGACGGTATCCCAGTATCCACCTCCCCTCACATCCGGAATCTTGGCGTCATCTTTGACCAAACCCTTTCCTTCGACAAATACACTAAACAGATCACAAAGTCAGCCTTCTTTCACCTGAAAAACATTGCCCATCTCCGCTCATCCCTCTCTTCCACGGCTGCAGAAACCCTCATCCACGCCTTCATCACCTCCCGTCTGGACTACTGCAATAGCCTCCTCTATGGTTCACCCTCAAAAATCACCAATAAACTCCAATACATTCAGAACTCCGCTGCCCGTCTACTCACCCATTCCCGGACCCGTGACCACATCACCCCCGTCCTTTACAAGCTTCACTGGCTCCCCATCCCCCAGAGAATCCAGTACAAAATCCTCCTCTTGACATACAAAGCCCTCCATAACCTGGCCCCATCCTACCTGGCTGACCTCCTCTCCAGACACACTCCCACCCGCAACCTCCGCTCTGCTGGTACCAACCTCCTGACCCCCTCCATCCGGACCAAATTCAGATCCTGGGGGGACAGGGCCTTCTCCATCGCTGCTCCCACCCTCTGGAACTCACTACCTCACACCATCAGAGACTCCTCCTCACTCACCACATTCAAAACATCACTAAAGACCCACCTGTTCAACACTGCATTCAACATTCAACCCACAGCATTTAACCCCTGACTATCTCTTCTCCTTCTCCCTCCTTTTGCTTTAAATATTTCCCTGTTGATTCTTGTCTTTTTGCAATTGTTGTTTTCATGTATTGTTATGCATTATGTTTTCCACTCTGTCAAAGCGCCTTTGGGCTTCTGGAAAAGCGCTATACAAAATAAATGAATTATTATTTTTATTATTATTATTTGAAGTAGTGATAAATGTCGGGGTGTACTTACTTTTTCCACATGCGAAATTTGCATTTATGTTTATTTAAATTATACAATGGACTACAAAATGTAAATGTTTCATGATATTTGTTATATTATATCACCTTTATCTGTCAATATTGTTGAAATGAATATCAAATAGCTGTATGTTGAAATATGTTGAAAAAGTCAAAACTTTACATGGGGTGTACTTACTTTTTCACGTGACTGTACACATAAGCCGATGACATCTGCTCGATGACAAAGATCCAACTCTCTTAAGGAAATTAAAAAGATTTTGACCAAGGACATGAAATTGCTTTCTAACATTCTTCATTGAAGGTGCTTGTTATGTTTTCACCCCTGTTTGTTTGTTTGTTTGTTTCTTTGTTTGCTTGTCTGCTTGTCTGTGAGCAAGATATCTCAAAAAGTTTGCGCAAATTTGGTGGACATGTTGAATGTGTAACTTGGATTAATTTAATCGATTTTCATGAAGATCCGGATCTGGATGAGAGTATTTTTAATTTTCTAATTGATTCTTCACCATTGAGAGATGAGGCTAAAAACGATATGTAGCATGAAATTTCTAAAATATGTCGACGGATTATGACAAAACTTGTTGGATGAGTTGGGTAGGTGACGAGAGCAAGCAGATTAGAATTTGGATGTCCAGATGCAGATCTGGCCTATCAGTGGGATACAAAACGTAAACGGTTAATCCTGATGGAGAAATGTGCTCTACCGAGTGCCTTCCTAGTTAATCTTGACACCCCCTCTGCTGTTGGTTTTGCTTCGGCCCTATGCTGTCCTCTTTCCTCACGCAGATAGTATAGGTAGGTCCTCCTCAGATAGTCTCCTGCCTTAATCTTGGCAGGTTGTAAATATTGTTACGTTTGTTGGGGTCTCCCTTCCTCCCTTCCTCCCTTCCCGATCCCACTGCCCTTGCAGCGTGTCCTGCTCCTCCTTCCCCACCACACATGTCCCCCTACCACACCTAAGGCCAAATCCCACATTAGAACTATATTGCTCATTGTCCAGTCCATTATCCTCACTTACCCCTCCAAACCCTCTGGAATACCTCACTCGCAAGCAGGTCAGTGGACTCTGTTTTGTACCATCTATTCTCCAACATTGCTCCCTCTGCTTCTTCAGTTCTCCGAATCTCACCAGTAAGTTCAGGATGCACATGTTCTTCCAGCAACTCCCTTCTTATTAAAATTCCATGAAACCAGGTTGACTTCACAACTCAACTTTTACTCCTCACTTCTCTCATCTACAAAACCACTTTCCAGGGGCTGTTCTGTCTCTCTTTCCCAACCCAACGATTTTACCTGCTAGTTTCAGTGTTTCTTCTGCTCCTCTCTATCCTAATTTCCTGTTTATTCATTTGCTTCTTTTTATCCCAATTGTCAGTTCTGCCTTGCTCTTCCATGAGCCTCATTTCTGAAAAGAAAAAAAAACTGTCTTGGATCAACCACCTCCAAACTGGCTTATAAGGCAGGTTGAAGTCCTTCTGAGCTAATCAAATTTCATTATATTATTAGGCCTTCTTCCAAAGTATTGTCAAGTCTGTGGCGGATGAAGATAGTCGATCGGATAGTCGATCAGTTAACTCCGAGGCAGCAGTTCGAAACTTGGTGGATTGTCTTTTGGCACGTGCGGGGAAGGACCCGAAGCCTTACCTGAACGGACGGACGCCACGGGGTTTATTCCTCGAAGACACAAACAAGTAAACGAAAAAGGACACAAAAGTAAAATGCAACAAATATGGGTTTACTGAAATGAAACAAAAACGAAAGGTAAGGTAAAACTAATTCCTATATTGAGGCGCCTGCACTCAGACACAATTGCACGACAGGGGAATGATGAAAGAAAAGAAAAATGGTTTGGTGAGTCGGCCGATACTCAGTTTTGCTCCAACGAGGACAAGCGTGAATGGTCCCCGAGTCTCCGTGCGGGAGCGCACAAGATGGCGCGAATCGCCACACGGCACTGAGCCGTGAAGCGGTGGCAAAACGTCGTCATCCTCCGAATTTCTGGTCAGACCACGCTGCGTGGCCACGGCGTGTCCGGAGAGCACCATTGCTCGGGAACACCGTCCTCCTCCGTTCGTTCCACACTCCACAAACCTCCGATAAATCTCTCAGGCGAACACGGCACAATGCGCAGCCGTCCTCCACCCAGGCCACAACAAGAAAGAGAGAGAGACTTTTTCCACAAGCGCACACAAGCCAAAAATGCGACCGCCCGAGCCCAGTACCAGAACGAGAGAGAGAGAGAGCGAGGCGGGAGGGACGCACCCTCCTTTTTCCCTCACTGACGTCACACTCTACCAATCCCCATGCCCCATCACATCATTCCATCGCAATGACCAATCATCCCCTTTGGGGTGGGGCCTCACAACCTGCTTTTGATGCCCATTGACGAAGCTCGGGCGTGCCCTGCCAGTTACGATCCTTTGAGGTGGAGTCTAGCCATCCTTCGGGAATGTTCGGCTGGGCGGGGTTGACTTGCCCGAACGGGAATGTTCGGGTCTCTGTCGGCATGACGGTGTTGTGGGTGAATGGCGGCCCCTTTTTTAAAAACCACAGTTTAGAGGCCATTTTTCCCCGCAAAGCGGGGGTTGGCCTTTTTCGGGGACCGTGGTTGTTGTTTTTTGGGTCCCCTTTTTGAAGCAGTGTTTTACGGCCGGATGCCCTTCCTGCCGCCAACCCTGTTTGTCACCTTTTTACGACACACAGGGAATTACCAGTGAACTGGTACTCAATTTGCCGACCTCGGAAGGATGACAGGCTGAGTCAACCCACCTGGCGTTAATTCAGCGATCGACCGGGATTCGAACCCAGGATCCTCGGATCCTAAGCTGGCACCCTAGCCGCTAGCCCAACACCAGGCTCATTTTAGATGAAATAAAACCGGTGGGGAAAATCACAGGGGCAATTACACACTGGGGAAATTAACCTTATAGACCTACCTAATTAGCATAGCTCCACCCCTCGTATGGAGACACATATATGATCTTATTCTCAACAGATTCCCTACTTAGTTACATTGAAAGTTCTTCTTCTTCTTGTCACACGGTCCATGCTTATCTATACATTCCTATCTCCACTACGGTATTTCATCCCTATCCCCACAAACATAACAGTATCATTAAGTGTGGATCTCCACTCTGGGCTGTTACAGTTGCTTCTAACCTTACTGCCCTGGAGACGATAGAGTTCACACTCTGTGTTATTGGCATGACATCCCAGTCGGAAGCTCGAGTCTCTTGGTCTGATTCTCATCATGTTGATGGACTCCGTTTTTTATCACCTCACTTCTGGCCTTTCTCCTCCTGCCCTCTTATCCTCCCCCAACTCTCCACCCTCCCCCAGTTCACCTACATTTTCCAGAATCCCACAATATACATCCAATCATCAGCAAAGCCATGGAATCCATCATCGTAGTTGATATGAAATCCTATTGTTTCCTCTAACAGGCTCAGGATGGAGTGAGCTTGCCTTTCTGGTTTCAATTCTGGTGTAGTCTTTGAATTATTGTACAAGTCGACAACGTGTGGCAGCTATAATGAAGTACTTCTCCAGAAAATGCTCATTGCCTGTGATGCCAATGCAACCTTCTTTTTTTAATCTTCTTGTGTTCTTGCTCAATAGTTTGTTTTCTCATCTGATGTATTGTAAATATATACGGCAAAGTAATCATTATTTGATGGTGTAACGTGTATCAATTGTATGTGTTCAGTTTTGGTCAATTTTGCACCATTATCATGTGGAACTTCACCATATGAGGGAAATACATTGCAAACAGTTGACAACAAGCAGCATTTGCTTTATTTTCATGTGAACAACTAAAATGAAACAAGAAACTGGAGGTGGCAAGTTCTCTGAAGTACAGTAGCATTAAAACATTAGCAAATGCCGCCTGACTATATTTGACCTTTTGTGGTGTGCTTCTGATTGTCATTAATAAATGCTGTCTCACTGTGAAAAAATTTCTTCATGGATCCAAATAATTTGATAGTGAATGTTGCTATTTCACTGAGCTTATTGAACTTTCTGTCATAATGAATGCAGATTGGATTCCTGAGACAGGATGAAGATGGCACAACTACTCTGGGAATCGTGAATCGTGCTAATCCAGAGGCAATTGGTGAGCCTTTTTATTTTCGAATACTTAGTCTCGGCTCGCATGAGAGCTAACACAAAGAACATAATAAAGGCAGCGGGAGACGAGAGGGGGAGAGAGAAGGAAGTACAACAACAGTAGGGAATAGGAACATCTGTGAAAGAGAGAGGGCTGGGGTGGAGTAGACCTGATACACAAGATGGACTCTACAAGGACTTTCAGGAAAGAAAACAGGGAATTTGAAGGAGGTGGATTTGGGGTGGATTAACGGGGGTAGAAAAGAGCAAGTTTTTGGATGGGGGAAGATAAGAGATGGTGGTGAACAGCTGTTTTAAAGACCTGGAGGGAGGCATGGGATTGAAGAGAATGAGGGAGTTTGTTCCAGAGGCGGGAGAAAAGAGGAATGAAGGAGTGAAGGTGAGCAGAGAGTCTTGATTTTGGCAGTTTAACCATAAGAGGGTTGCTGGCAGATCTTGTGTGAACTGTAGGAATATTTTGGGGGATGAGCACAGACAGAGCAGGGGGTGCAAGGCCTGAGAGGAGTTGGTAGAAGATAGAAAGACGGCCAACCTGCCTGCGGTGAACGAGTGAAAGGCCCTCAGAATCAGCTTCATTGCGGGAGATACCAATGATTCTGCAAGCTGTGGTTTCTACAGCGTGAAGGCGAGCTAGGTGTCCGGCAGGAGCACCAGCCCAGAGGGGAGAGCAGTACTCCATAAAGCTGCGGATGAAAGCTTTGTATGTGGTGAGGAGCTCAGAAGTGCCAAGAAAGGATTTTGCACGACGGAGGATGCCCCATTGGAGACTGCCTTTGGAGGCCAGCTTGGAAATTTGGTTTTCCCAGGAAAGATCATGTCAGATAGGGAGACCCAAAAGCTTGAGTGACAGAACGTCTTTGAGAGGATTGTTGAGAAAGTAGATGGGAGGGTTTTCCAGACGGTCTTTACGGAGAGACAAAGTGAAAGTGTGAGATTTGTCAGGATTGAAAGACATGTTCCACTTGTTTGACCAGTCTGTGATTTTGTCCAGGTCTGCAGAGAGTGAAGAGGTTGCTGCCTGCCGATCTGAGGGGTGAGATATGGAGCGGCAGAGAGTATAGTCATCAGCAAAAAGATAAAGAGGATTTTCCAGAGAGTCTGAGAAATTATTGATGTTGGTTAGAAAAGCACAGGGCCCAGAACACCTCCTTGAGGAACTCCAGCCTGAACAGTAAGAGGAGATGAGAGAATTCCATTCATGGCCACACGTTGACTGCAACCGGAGAGGAAGACTGCAAGCCATGCATGGAGGTTACCTTGGAATATTTTTTATTTTTTATTTTTATTTTTTTGTATACAAGATCGAGGCTCGCGAAAGAGCGAACATTAATCACACAAAAAGTCAAACCGACACACAAAACACAAAATAAGGGGAGCGGTAGACAAGATGGGGGGAGAGAGGGAAGGACACAAACACAACATTTGAGAGCAAGGACATCAAGAGAACTGTGGGAGGGAGAGGGCTTGGGGGAGGTGGGAGAGGTATAAAACATATGGACACTGCATGGACTTCCAGGAAAGAAGTTTGAATTTCAAAAATATGTATTTGGGGTGAAAATTAGCGGGGGTAGAAATGATCAAGGTTTTGGATGGGGGAAGATAAGAGATGGTGGTGAACAGCTGTTTTAAAGACCTGGAGAGAGGAGTGGGATTGAAGGGAGTGGGGGAGTCTGTTCCAGAGGTGGGAGAAAAGGGGAATGAAAGAGTGAAGGTGAGCAGAGAGCCTAGATTTTGGCAGTTTAACCATAAGAGGGTTGCTGGCAGATCTTGTGCGACCTGTAGGAATATTTGGGGGACAGAGCACAGAGAGAGCTGGGGGAGCAAGGCCGGAGAGGAGTCGGTAGAAGACAGAAAGACCACCAACCTGCCTGCTGCCTGCGGCAAGGCCGGAGAGGAGTCGGTAGAAGACAGAAAGACCACCAACCTGCCTGAGCGAGTGAAAGGCCCTCAGAGTTGGCTTCATCGCAGGAGATTCCAATAATTCTGAAAGCTTTGGTTTCAACAGCGTGAAGCCGAGCTAGGTGTGAGGCAGGAGCACCGGCCCAGAGGGGGGAACAGTATTCCATTGAGCTGCGGATGAAAGCCTTGTATGTGGTGTGGAGCTCAGGTGTGCCGAGGAAGGACTTCGCACGACGGAGGATGTCCAGTCGGCGACTGGATTTGGAGGCCAGCTTGGAAATGTGGTTTTCCCAAGAAAGATCATGGCAGATAGTGAGACCCAAAAGCTTGAGCGACAGAACTTCTTGGAGAGGATTGTTGAGAAAGTGGATGGGAGGGTTTTCCAGTCGGTCTTTTCGGAGAGACACATTAAGAGTGTGAGATTTGTCAGGATTGAAAGACATGTTCCACTTGTTTTACCAGTCTGTGATTTTGTCCAGGTCTGCAGAGAGTGAGGAGGCTGCAGACTGCCGATCTGAGGGATGAGGAATGGAGCGGCAGAGAGTTGAGTCATCAGCAAAAAGATAGAGAGGATTATCCAGAGAGTCGGAGAGATCATTGATGAAGACCAGAAATAGCACAGGGCCCAGAACACTACCTTGGGGAACTCCAGCCAGAACAGGAAGGGGAGATGAGAGAAAACCATTCAGGGCCACACGTTGACTATGACCAGAGAGGAAGTCCACAAGCCATGCGAGGAGATTTCCATGGATACCATAGGAGGAGAGTTTGGTGAGCAGAGCTGGGTGCCAGACCGTATCGAAGGCACATGATATGTCAAGGGAGACAGCTCTGATTTCCTGTTTGGCATTGAGGACCTCCATCCATTGTTGAGACAGCAGAAGCAGCATGTCCAGAGTAGAATGACCTGGTGTGAATCCAAATTGATGATCAGAGATCAAGCCATTGGAGAAGAGGAATGCTTTGATATCCGAAGCAATGATTGATTCCATGACTTTGCTGATAATTGGGAGCAGGCTGATTGATCTGTCGTTGCAAGGATCTGTTTTAGCACCTTTTTTGTGTAAAGCGGTTACGTTTGCTGATTTGCAAGATGCTGACAGATGACCTTGAGCAAAAGAGAGGGTGAAAAGAACCGAGAGAGGGTGAGATAGAGCGGCAGAGCAGGATTTTAGGACCCGTGGGCTGATGCCGCCTTGTCCAGTTGCAGAATCAGAGTCGAGGTTTGACAAAAACTTATCCACCATGTCAGGAGAGAAGGACACAGAGTCCAGGAGCAGTTGGGATCGACTGGGTAAGGTGGGAACAGAGAGAGATGGGTTTGGCACACATGATTTTGAGGCAAACACAGAGTTGAGGCCTTCGGCTTTGTCACGTGCGGTGTCAACTGTGTAGCCATTTGAGGTAAGGGAGGGGATGGAGGGGGAACAAATACCAGAAACGGATTTGACCAGACGCCACCAGGATTTGGAGGAAGGAGACAGGTTTGAGAGTTCATTCTTGAGTGTGGAGAGATGGTGCTTCCTGGCACTCCTGAGGGTAGACACACACTTGTTCCGAGCTTGGGGGAAGGAACTGAGATTGCTTTACGTTGGATTTGCCTTCCAAGAGGCAAAGGGAAGTTGTTTCAGGGCAACTGCCTCACCACAAGACTCAGTGTACCAAGGACGGGAGGAAGGGCAAGACAACTGAAGACGAGATGGGATAAATCTGTGCATGAGAGAGAGCAGTTTGCTTTGGAAGAATTCCCAGGAAGAATTGATGTCGTGGGCAGTAGAGATGGGAGACCAGTCCAGATGATTGATGGCTGATTGCAGACCGCGCCAGTTAGCCTGAGTGAAATGCCAGACTCGTCGACGCTGAGGAGGCTCTCTGAGAATGGCCAGAGAGATGTCCACTTTAACAAGCACATGATCAGAAGAACCGATTGTTGCAGAAGAAGAGCAGCAAACATTTGCAGGGAAGTTTGTCATGACCAAGTCTAGAAGAGAAGATACTCCATTGACTGAGATCCGGGTCGGGAAATTGACAGATTGTGTCAGTCCCAAAGAGTCGCAGAAGTCATTTGCTGAGGTGCCATGGCTGGTAAGAGAGGAACCCACACCCAGCCAGCTGGCATGATGATAGTTGAAGTCGCCACATATGAGGAAGAGAGAGTTTGGATGAGTTGATCGAAGTTGGTCCATGTTGTCAGACAGGGAAATGTAAATGGAGTCATCACTGTTTGGAGGATGGTACAGAACACATATGAACAAAAGGTGGGAGCGGAGAGGAAGCCGTAGCCAGAGGTACTCCTGGGGGTGAGGTGGAGAGAGGGCAGTGCAAGGAGAGTGAGGAAGAGAGTTTTTGATAAAGATAGCAACCCCACCACCAAGAGGAGGCTCAGGTCTATCATACCGGAGGAGGGAATAACCAGGAAGAGATATTAAGGAATCAGAGACATCTTGAAGGAGGAAAGTTTCTGTTAAGCAGATCAAGTCTGGATTTTTAGAAGCAACCTGAATGGAGAGATCAATCAGGTTTGAGCGAAGGCCCCGGATGTTTGAGGTCCATACCGTTAATGAGGAGAGAGGGGGAGCATCGGGTACAGGACAGGGGAGGGGAGGTGTAGGGTAAGATGAAGGATGATAGGGGGAGGTAGGGAGAGCAGTTGATAGTGTGTCAGATGTTGCAGAAGAGTTCCAAGAAAGGGAAGGATGAGGAGGATGAAAGGTTTGATGGTGAAGGGATGAGGCACAGTGAGGGGTTGTTTGAGGGGTGGCAGAGGAAAGTAGAAGGTTGGAGGAGGTGGAGGTATGAGATGGAAGGGAGACCAAGTGGGGAGGAGGCAGCTTTGAGGAGGAGGGGGGAGAATTGGAGGGGGATGGTAGGGTGGGAGATTTGAAGGGAAAGAGTTGGGAGCGAGTTTTGAAGGGAAGGGGCAAGGTGGGAGTTTTGGAGGGGAGGGGCAAGGGTGGAGTTTAGAAAGTGGATGATTAATGAAAGACGAACATTTATAACAAATTTGGTTTATTGTGATTTTCAAGTTCGCGATCCGTTTAAGAACGATGGGGGACGGTGGAATGAAAGAGAATTTAGAGCATGTAGTGAGAAAGAATTATAAGAAATTGAATTTCTTTTTGAAGTGGAATGAGTTGAAGAGGAAATTGAAAATAACCTTTTAAATAGGAAGAAAAACAGCGTGTTGTAATAAACCACTGAATAAAACACTGCAGGGGAAAGGTTAAACATATTTAAACAGAACCATGAAGAACAATCTTATATTCACAAAATATCAATGGGGAGAGGGAGCCTCGAGGGACAAACACGAGTCACTTGAACAGGGCAAAATGTGGAAGGCAAGGAGATAATGGGGGCGGGGCGACAGAGCACACGATGAGACAAAAGAACACGTGGGAAATAAATGTTTTTTTGTTGTTGTTATTTTTTGTTTTTGTTTTTTTTTGGTGGGGGGGGGGGCGGGGGGGGGGTTAAAACGTTAGACAAAGAGTAGATGATCGGGGAGGAAGGGAAAAATCTAAGAACCAAGCAAAAACAGCGGAGGAAGAAACTTAAGTGAACAAACTTTGACGCGAGACCGGGGAAGCCTGAGGCTGATAAGAGGAGAGTTTGGTGAGCAGGTCGTGGTGCCAGACCGTATCTAAGGCAGGAGATATGTCAAGGGAGACATCTCTGATTTCCTGTATGCCATTGAGGACCTCCATCCATTGTTGAGACAGCAAAAGCAGCATGTCCAGAGTAGAATGACCTGGTCTGAATCCAAATTGATGATCCGAAATCAAGTCATTGGAGAAGAGGAGAAGAGGAGAGGTTGAATGTCGGAATCAATGATGGATTCCATGACCTTGCTGGTGATTGGGAGCAGCCTGATTGGTCTGTAGTTGCAAGGATCTGTTTTTGCACCTTTTGTATAAAGCGGTAATGTTGGCTGATTTCCCAGCAGATGCCAGATGACTTTGAACAAAAGAGAGAGAGCCACCTTTGGATGCCATTTTTCCCCACAAAGCAGGGGTTGGCCTTTTTTGGGCACCGTGGTCCCCTTTTTGAAGCAATGTTTTATGGCCGGACACCTTTCCTGCCACCAACCCTGTTAGTCGCCTTTTGCGACACAGGGAATTACCAGTGAACTGGTACTCAATTTGCCGACCTCGGAAGGATGACGGGTTTGAACAAAAGAGAGAGTCGAGAGATATTTGTTTCCAGGCTCTCCTGACGGTACACACACACTTGTCAGAGAGTCGAGAGATATTTGTTTCCAGGCTCTCCTGACGGTACACACACACTTGTCTCGAGCTTTGTGGGAGGAACTGAGATTCCCTCAGTTGGATTTGCCTTCCATGAGGCAATGGCAAGTTGTTTCAGGGCAACCACCTCACCACAAGATTCAGTGTACCATGGACGGGAGGAAGGGTAAGACAACTGAAGAAGAGATGGGATAAATCTGTGCATGAGAGAGAGCAGTTTGCTTTGGAAGAATTCCCAGGATGAGTTGATGTCAGAGGCAGTAGAGATGGGAGACCAGTCCAGATGATTGATGGCTGCTTAAAGACCGTGCCAGTCGGCCTGAGTGAAATGCCAGACTCGTCGATGCTGAGGAGGCTCCCTGAGAATGGCCAGAGAGATGTCCACTTTAACAAGCACATGATCAGAAGAACCGATTGGAGCAGAAGAAGAGCATCAGGCATTTTCAGGGAAGTTTGTCATAACGAAGTCTGGAAGAGATGATGTACCGTTGACTGAGATCTGGGTCGGGAAATTGACAGATTGTGTCAGTCCCAATGAGTCACAGAAGTCCTTTTCTGAGGTGCCATGGCATCTATGCGTGTATGCATATTGTCTACGTTCGGTGGTTGGGGAGAGAGAGGGGAGCTATGTATTTATCTTAAACAAATGGATAAAAGTTGTGTATATGCATATCTGTGCCTCGGATCCTTTACTTTGGAAATATTCTGTTTTGAACTTTGTCCGTTGAAACTAACCCAGGTCGACCTCAGTCCTGAAAAAAACTGACATCTGGTAATTTTATTGAGACACCACACCCCCTCCCAATTAATTTGAGGCTAAAAGTGATTAAAATGATAAATTGGTATAAAATAAAATTCCACTGTCTGCTTTATTCGACAGATCATACATTCCTTTTGTGTTTTTGCTCTGATGAAGGGTTAATGCTCGAAACATCAGCTTCATGCTTCCCATGGCAGTTAACATGCTTCAATCAACATTCAGTCGATTCCCTCCATTGTTGTACTTGTCCACCAACACATTTTGGCGCTCGCCTTCATGAGCAAGTCGATTTCTTCATTCACGCATTGTCGTACTCTGGCAAGGTGCCTCTTATACCCTTGTTAATGGTGCCTTTGCCACTTATTTCCACAGCTGTCAGTCATTCGCTAGAACAAACAGCAGAGGACATGTGCACAGAAAAAAAAATACTGTCATTAATGAATAAATGCAAATCTATCACCATAAACGTAGGCCCACTGCTGCTTATAAGTTCATGGTAGCCTCACATCTAATAAAGTTGTTTTGTTTTTCATCCCAAACTGAGGCTGGTTCTGGCGTGGGAGCACGGTTGCCAACTTGATGTCGTTACTGCATCATTTTGAAGCATGCTTGGAATAATTTTACAAAGTGACAATGACAGCTTGATGCCAGTGCTTTTATGAAAAGCTATATTTTGAAAGTGGGTCGAATTTACTTTATTAACTAGCAAAAGTACTCGGCGTTGCCAGGCAACGCACAGCTGCCTCGTGAGGGGAATATTAAGGGGTGGGGGGTGGGAGAGAGAGACGTGGGAAGGGGAAGGAGGAGAAGGAGGAGGAGAGGGTAGGGTAGGTGAAGGATGAGGGAGGGGGAGCAATGGTGAGGGAGAGAGAAAGGGGTGGGGGAGAGAGAAAGGGGTGGGGGAGAGAGAAAAGGGTGGGGGAGAGAGAAAGGGGTGGGGGAGAGAGAAAGGGGTGGGGGAGAGAGAAAGGGGTGGGGGAGAGAGAAAGGGGTGGGGGAGAGAGAAAAGGGTGGGGGAGAGAGAAAGGGGTGGGGGAGAGAGAAAGGGGTGAGGGAGAGAGAAAGGGGTGGGGGAGAGAGAAAGGGGTGGGGGAGAGAAAAAGGGGTGAGGGAGAGAGAAAGGGGTGGGGGAGAGAGAAAGGGGTGGGGGAGAGAGAAATGGGTGAGGGAGAGAGAAAGGGGTGGGGGAGAGAGAAAAGGGTGGGGGAGAGAGAAAGGGGTGGGGGAGAGAGAAAGGGGTGGGGGAGAGAAAAAGGGGTGGGGGAGAGAGAAAGGGGTGGGGGAGAGAGAAAGGGGTGGGGGAGAGAGAAAGGGGTGGGGGAGAGAGAAAGGGGTGGGGGGAGAGAGAAAGGGGTGGGGGAGAGAGAAATGGGTGAGGGAGAAAGGGGTGGGGGAGAGAGAAAGGGGTTGGGGAGAGAGAAAGGGGTGGGGGAGAGAGAAAGGGGTGGGGGAGAGAGAAAGGGGTGAGGGAGAGAGAAAGGGGTGGGGGAGAGAAAAAGGGGTGGGGGAGAGAAAAAGGGGTGGGGGAGAGAGAAAGGGGTGGGGGAGAGAAAAAGGGGTGGGGGAGAGAGAAAGGGGTGGGGGAGAGAGAAAGGGGTGGGGGAGAGAGAAAGGGGTGAGGGAGAGAGAAAGGGGTGGGGGAGAGAAAAAGGGGTGGGGGAGAGAAAAAGGGGTGGGGGAGAGAGAAAGGGGTGGGGGAGAGAAAAAGGGGTGGGGGAGAGAAAAAGGGGTGGGGGAGAGAAAAAGGGGTGAGGGAGAGAGAAAGGGGTGGGGGAGAGAAAAAGGGGTGGGGGAGAGAAAAAGGGGTGGGGGAGAGAGAAAGGGGTGGGGGAGAGAGAAAGGGGTGGGGGAGAGAGAAAGGGGTGGGGGAGAGAGAAAGGGGTGGGGGAGAGAGAAAGGGGTGGGGGAGAGAGAAAGGGGTGGGGGGAGAGAGAAAGGGGTGGGGGAGAGAGAAAGGGGTGGGGGAGAGAGAAAGGGGTGGGGGAGAGATAAAGGGGTGGGGGAGAGAGAAAACGGTGGGGGAGAGAGAAAACGGTGGGGGAGAGAGAAAAGGGTGGGAGAGAGAGAAAACGGTGGGGGAGAGAGAAAAGGGTGGGGGAGAGAGAAAAGGGTGGGAGAGAGAGAAAACGGTGGGGGAGAGAGAAAAGGGTGGGAGAGAGAGAAAACGGTGGGGGAGAGAGAAAAGGGTGGGGGAGAGAGAAAAGGGTGGGGGAGAGAGAAAAGGGTGGGGGAGAGAGAAAAGGGTGGGAGAGAGAGAAAACGGTGGGGGAGAGAGAAAAGGGTGGGAGAGAGAGAAAACGGTGGGGGAGAGAGAAAAGGGTGGGGGAGAGAGAAAAGGGTGGGAGAGAGAGAAAACGGTGGGGGAGAGAGAAAAGGGTGGGAGAGAGAGAAAACGGTGGGGGAGAGAGAAAAGGGTGGGAGAGAGAGAAAACGGTGGGGGAGAGAGAAAAGGGTGGGGGAGAGAGAAAAGGGTGGGAGAGAGAAGAAAAGGGTGGGGGAGAGAGAAAAGGGTGGGAGAGAGAGAAAACGGTGGGGGAGAGAGAAAAGGGTGGGAGAGAGAGAAAACGGTGGGGGAGAGAGAAAAGGGTGGGAGAGAGAGAAAACGGTGGGGGAGAGAGAAAAGGGTGGGGAGAGAGAAAAGGGTGGGAGAGAGAGAAAACGGTGGGGGAGAGAGAAAAGGGTGGGAGAGAGAGAAAACGGTGGGGGAGAGAGAAAAGGGTGGGGAGAGAGAAAAGGGTGGGAGAGAGAGAAACGGTGGGGGAGAGAGAAAAGGGTGGGAGAGAGAGAAAACGGTGGGGGAGAGAGAAAAGGGTGGGGGAGAGAGAAAAGGGTGGGGGAGAGAGAAAAGGGTGGGGGAGAGAGAAAAGGGTGGGAGAGAGAGAAAACGGTGGGGGAGAGAGAAAAGGGTGGGAGAGAGAGAAAACGGTGGGGGAGAGAGAAAAGGGTGGGGAGAGAGAGAAAAGGGTGGGAGAGAGAGAAAACGGTGGGGGAGAGAGAAAAGGGTGGGAGAGAGAGAAAACGGTGGGGGAGAGAGAAAAGGGTGGGAGAGAGAGAAAACGGTGGGGGAGAGAGAAAAGGGTGGGGGAGAGAGAAAAGGGTGGGAGAGAGAGAAAACGGTGGGGGAGAGAGAAAAGGGTGGGAGAGAGAGAAAAGGGTGGGGGAGAGAGAAAAGGGTGGGAGAGAGAGAAAACGGTGGGAGAGAGAGAAAGGGTGGGAGAGAGAGAAAACGGTGGGGGAGAGAGAAAAGGGTGGGGGAGAGAGAAAAGGGTGGGAGAGAGAGAAAAGGTGGGAGAGAGAGAAAAGGGTGGGAGAGAGAGAAAAGGGTGGGAGAGAGAGAAAAGGGTGGGAGAGAGAGAAAAGGGTGGGAGAGAGAGAAAAGGGTGGGAGAGAGAGAAAAGGGTGGGGGAGAGAGAAAAGGGTGGGAGAGAGAGAAAAGGGTGGGAGAGAGAGAAAAGGGTGGGAGAGAGAGAAAACGGTGGGGGAGAGAGAAAACGGTGGGGGAGAGAGAAAAGGGTGGAGAGAGAGAAAAGGGTGGGAGAGAGAGAAAAGGGTGGGAGAGAGAGAAAAGGTGGGAGAGAGAGAAAAGGGTGGGAGAGAGAGAAAAGGGTGGGGAGAGAGAAAAGGGTGGGGGAGAGAGAAAAGGGTGGGAGAGAGAGAAAAGGGTGGGAGAGAGAGAAAAGGGTGGGAGAGAGAGAAAACGGTGGGGGAGAGAGAAAACGGTGGGGGAGAGAGAAAAGGGTGGGGAGAGAGAGAAAAGGGTGGGAGAGAGAGAAAAGGGTGGGAGAGAGAGAAAACGGTGGGGGAGAGAGAAAACGGTGGGGGAGAGAGAAAACGGTGGGGGAGAGAGAAAAGGGTGGGAGAGAGAGAAAAGGGTGGGAGAGAGAGAAAACGGTGGGGGAGAGAGAAAAGGGTGGGAGAGAGAGAAAACGGTGGGGGAGAGAGAAAAGGGTGGGGGAGAGAGAAAAGGGTGGGGGAGAGAGAAAACGGTGGGGGAGAGAGAAAACGGTGGGGGAGAGAGAAAAGGGTGGGGGAGAGAGAAAACGGTGGGGGAGAGAGAAAAGGGTGGGAGAGAGAGAAAACGGTGGGGGAGAGAGAAAAGGGTGGGGGAGAGAGAAAACGGTGGGGGAGAGAGAAAAGGGTGGGAGAGAGAGAAAAGGGTGGGAGAGAGAGAAAACGGTGGGGGAGAGAGAAAAGGGTGGGAGAGAGAGAAAACGGTGGGGGAGAGAGAAAAGGGTGGGGGAGAGAGAAAAGGGTGGGGGAGAGAGAAAACGGTGGGGGAGAGAGAAAACGGTGGGGGAGAGAGAAAAGGGTGGGAGAGAGAGAAAACGGTGGGGGAGAGAGAAAAGGGTGGGGGAGAGAGAAAACGGGTGGGGGAGAGAGAAAACGGTGGGGGAGAGAGAAAAGGTGGGGAGAGAGAGAAACGGGTGGGGAGAGAGAAAAGGGTGGGGAGAGAGAAAACGGTGGAGAGAGAACGTGGCGAGTGTTGAGAAACGAGTCCAATAAAAACCCACTTCAGTTTCTACCAACTCGTTTTCCGTCACCTTCAACTTGCCACGTATGCATTGTTAATCCGAGGTGTGTGAACACCATGGAGCGACACCGCACGTCTCTCTCAAAATACCCCCCGCCCCTCCCCCCCCCCCCCCCCCCCACCCCCCGTCGCTTCACTCAATATGGAGAAGGAGGGATCTTTTTCGTCTTAAGTTTTATGGAATTCTCAGAGCCGTGAGGCTCTGTGTACACCACGTGCCCAGACATAACAGCAGTGAATGAAGGAGCCTTTAAAGTTTGGGTCGTCCATAGTCGAGATAGCTGAGAATGCTTTCCGAAATTGAAGAGGAATAAGCATTATTAGAAGCAGAGTTTATCCGTAACGTTTTCCGAGTTTGAATGAAAAGTCTCTCGTAGAGTTTGGTGAAGATCTGAGCAGTGTATGTTGCCAAAAGCACAGGTAGTAATAAATTTTGTTTTTAATTTTTTTTGGCAATCTTGATTAGCTGGGTTTCTCCATCATGTTTTGAAGAAGACGACGATTATATACATTTCCCGCTCTTTTAAAAATATCAGAACTTTGTTTATATCATTTATCCACTGTGAGAAGGCATTGCATAAAATTGCTCAAAGTTCCTTATTTGAGAACTATAGAAGAAGAAGAAGAATTATTAGAAGCAGATTTTGTCTGTAATGGTTTCCGAGTTTGAATAAAAAGGTTTTTCATTGAGTTTGAAGAAGATTCGAGTGGTGTATATTGCCAAAAATGCAGGGAGTAATAAAATGTATGATTTGTTTTTTCTATGTTTTGGCAATTTCGAGTAGCTGAGTTTTCTCCATCAGGTTTTGAAGAAATGCGATGCTCTCTTCATGCTGTTTCTCTGTATTCTTTGTTTACCGTCACCATAATGAAAAGCAATCAGAGATTGCAGATGCTCGCCAGTTCATGTTTGTGTGGTGTATTTTGTGTGGTGTTTGTTTCGTGTTGTTTCGGATAAGTTACCTTTTTCCATCCAGGATGGCTGCCAAACCACGTGATCTATAATGTCACCATTTTCATATATATATGCAGCAATGGTGTTGGGCTAGCGGCGAGGGTGCCGGCTTAGGATCCAAGGATCCTGGGTTCGAATCCCGGTCGATCGCTGAATTAACGCCAGGGGGGTTGACTCAGCCTGTCATCCTTCCGAGGTCGGCTAATTGAGTACCAGTTCACTGGTAATTCCCTGTTTGTCGTTAAAGGCGGCAAAAAGGGTTGGCGTCAGGAAGGGCATCCGGCCGTAAAACATTGCTTGAAATAGGGGACCGAAAACCAACAACAACCACGGTTCCCGAAAAAGGCCAACCCCCGCTTTGCGGGGAAAAATGGCCTCTAAAGGTGGTTATAATGGTGTGAGAATATATTTGTAAAACTTCGCATCGGTAGTGTAAGGTTTTTTAAAGAAACGATTTTTAAAAATATTCTCCTTAAATTCAATATGGCTGCCAAATCATGTGATTGATGACGTTTTTAAAAAACATTATATCCCCACGCATAGTCAAATATATGGTGAAAATCCCACCGATCCATTCAGTGTTTTCAGGGAAGAACAATAATTTCATTTATGCAGTTTTTGCATAAAATCCAATGTGGCTGCCAGACTGTGACCTATGACTTAATCGTTTTCAAAATTTATTCCTCAAGGCTGTAGTGGATCATGTGTGTGGAGATTCACATCGATCGAGTAAGCCGTTCTAGAAAAGAAGATTTTTGAAGTTTTCATTTTCAAACCAATATGACTGCCAAACCGACTGATGACTGACAAACCGACAAACCGACCAAACCGACAAACCAATATGACTGCCACGCGACTGATGATGTCATCAATGTAACTCACATACTGTTTTTGCATAGATGACGCTCAAGGAATTTCAAACTTATCGGATCAAGCATTCTACTTGTCTAATTATGACATCGTAATGATGACACCGATGACATCATCGACTATATAAGAGCCGTTGGTCTGTCTATCGCCATTTTTCTCACATGGCTGAACGGATCTTCCTCAAACGTTCAGAGGTTCATCAGCGAGTGCTTGTAAGTTTTTTAGGCAAAAACATATATTTTTTTCAGTTCTTTTTTTGGGATTAAAAAAAAATCGCTTTAGAGTGTCTAAACCTTTTGATTAATGACAGTTATATATATACAAGTACACATTCACATAAATAAATACAAAACAATCACCAAACATTTGAACACAAGTAATAAAACAATTCTGGAAGTGGTCGAAGTTGATGGTAAGGCTTCTTCTTCCTGAACGTCATCAAACTTAATTCAGAAACGTGATCATTGGTACATTTACCAGAATATATATTCAACAAAAAGGTAAAATGATGATTTGACATTTGTGATGGATTCTGATTTGAATGCAATTGCATTTCCATTATATTTGCCCTCATATCAAATATGTTAATGTTTCTTTTTCGCTTGAGCAATACCGGGTACTCCAGCTATAAACAGTTTACTCGGGGTACAAATACAAATATAACTTTGGCTGGGGGGTAACATTTGCTATGTGGCTGTGGCCTCATGTGGAGGTGTGGGGAACTGGGAGAGGGGCGTAAATTCTCTATGTAAATGTGTACCGTGTAGCGCCACCTGGTGATTATGGCAGAGGATATTACAATTTGCTTTTTTTCTTGGCAACAATGAGGTTAAAGCACACTTCGCACAGGTACATTTTTCCTCCTTCCCTACCCCCCCCCCATCCCCCAAAATGGAGGGGCCTGTCAAAGCCACCCCCCTGTCGTGTGTGTGTGCATGTGCGTTTACGTGTACAAACTTGACAAATTTGACGAAGCCAATGCACATCCCCAGGCCATAACTTTTTTAACATTTGAAATTTTTGTTATCAAATTTACCAGTAACCTTCATTATGAGACTATGGAGAAAACTAATTGATACTCGTAATTGGGTCAAAGGTGAATGAAGGTCACAAAATCGTCAATTTTAATCCGATTTACTTGAAAAGTTAACAGATTTTGCATATTGGGTCACGGAATTAGTTCACCAATCGAAAGCTAAAAGCCTATTGTTTTTTTAGGTCGAAGGGTCAAAGCCACAGTGACTGATTTCGCAAGTACCGCCTTTTGGATTTTTTTTTGCAAGTATCGTTATGACCGCTTTTTTGTCTGTCTGTCTGTCTGTTTGTCCAGGCCATGACCTTTTTACCATTTGAACTTTTGTCATCAGATTTTCAACAAACCATTATTATGACAACTAGCAACGGTACCCGCCCTCTGGGTGGGGCTTCAATTGGGAGGCCCAAATGAAAAGGCAAAATACCGGAAATTGAAGGCTTTTCTATTTTAAACGATTCATATAAACATCCGTTAAATCATATCACATGGAAATCATCAAAATCTAAACAGTATTTGTAGAATTTCAATAAAAGCCACATCACTGTTCATATCGGTAAATATTATTCCATCGTGTTTGGAAAAACTGGAAAATTGGGAAAAAAAAATTGGAAAAACAATATAGCCTATTTAACTCCAGGGGGTCCCAGGATTATCCACCCAAAATTTCGTTGCGATCGGTTCAGCCGTTTTTGCGGTACCGGGGAACGGACAGACAGACAGACATTTGGTGAATTGTAGTAAGATATGGAGAACACTAATTAATAAAATGTACAATTTTTTTCTTAGCTGTTGGTTTCGCCAAGTTTCGTTTGAGTACAAAGCGGATGCAGATGGGCTTTGCATTTTGGGAATCTTTATTGTTTTAATTGTAACGTTGATGTAAACATGCATTATCTTATATAATTTATACAAAGTAAAAGCTTACACAGTGAGAGGGTGCCATCCATGGTCTGATAAAATAATATGAGAAGAAGAGCCAAACTTCCTTTTGGGTTGGTAAGCTGCAAGGAGTATATATCGTTCCATCAAAATTGATCAACCTGGCGTTGATGCGCAAAGTCAATGGATGTAAACCGCTGCCCACCAGTTATTTTTGAAGAACTCTGAATCAATTTATGTGAGGAAACGAGCTTTCTTGTTCAACCAATGTATAATGTTAACTTAGAACGGAACACTCACTTATCTGCAGTTCCTGTGCCTGTCCGTGTTCATAATGTGCAACATGATGAAGTGCAAGTAGTTGCTCAACATCTTGAACAAAATTGCTTTTTCAAACAATCGTTGCTCATTCTTGGACAAAACACCTTCCTGTGACGAAATGCATGAAAATAAAATAATGACATCAACCTGTATTTTGCCAGGAAATGAAAAAAATGATTAAATGGCTCCATGGAGGTTTTCTGGAGTTTCCAAACCTAAAGTTTCCCTTAAGAATAAGGATCGCCCTTCAAACTATGCCAGCCCTGGAAGGATGGTCCTACGCTGTGGAGCAAATAATTACCGCAGTATGGCTTTGCTGCACAGTGTTCAGCTCAGTTCAAAATCTGTTGTGGAGAAAGAAAAAGTGAATTTGCGAGGGAGCTACAGAGGTACTTGAGGAAAAACCAAAGTGCAAATAGCTCCTACGTAAGAATAGTATATTTACATTCGTGAACCTTTTGCCATGAATGTATTTGTATTGTCTTGACGAGAAACATTTACGCTTTGTCAATATCGAAATATATATATGCTTTACAATCCTTTTTTCTTTGTCTTCTAGTTTGAGATGAAGACTATTATTTTTGTTCATTCCAAAGTTGTCTGCAGGTGTACTGGAATATGTGGCTTTGGTGAGATGAAAATACATGTATGTAAAACCCCCACTGTGATGTTTGTAGGAAGCATGAGTCTTCACATGTGCTGGGTTTCTTTGCAGAGGGAGAAGAGTACCATGTGACCTTGGGTATGTTGATGAGCAAGTTGCAAACAGGAACAAGCTGTCTTCAAGGATTCAAAGAGGACAAACGCAACCGCATTGACCCAAGTATGATACTTTCTTTTCTCCATTTAAAATAAAGCGTTGCTTCCTGTGCTGAAAAAAAATGTGCATGTTGTTGTTGTTTGTTGTCTTCCTGTGCTGAAAAAAACCCCTTAGGTATGCGACCGACTATCATTTAATGAGATTTTGGCGTCAAAAATTATACTTATTTCAAGAAAAAGTACATTTTGAAGTGACGCCAAAATTTTTTACCAATATTTAATTGAATGTAGTTTGGTCTTGTCAATTGTTGTGTTTATGATCCTGCACTGTCGGATGAGGAGCTGCTCAATGCTGAAGCAGTCGCTTTGTTTGGAGGTGATTGCATGCCCGAGTGGAGGCGAGCGATCCTATTCCTAATGTGGGCTAACTCCGAGCTGGCTATCAGGATTTTAACCCGATTTAGATCCACAGGGATTTGCCAATGTTGCTGGAATGAGCGACACACGGGGGGCAAATTGCAGAGCAGACATGCACAATCTTGCGCAATAAGGAACTTTTAAGTAAAAACGACACAAGCTTGAGACAGGTAAATAGACAGATCCAGCAGATGAAGACAGATGATCAACAACAACAACAACATGCATTTTAAGGCCATTTTCCCTGCAAGAGCGGGGGTTAGCCTTGCGGTCCCCATGACAATCTTCTCCAAATTGTCATGGTTCTATTTTTGAGGCAATGTTTTTATCGATGATAATTAATAAATAAACAAGAAGACGTCATGCAGAGCACGATACTTGCAAAATCAAAACACACTTTTCATCATACACTTTTCATCGTACACTTTTCATCATACACTTTTCATCGTACACTTTTCATCGTACACTTTTCATCATACACTTTTCATCGTACACTTTTCATCGTACACTTTTCATCGTACACTTTTCATCATACACTTTTCATCTTACACTTTTCATCGTACACTTTTCATCGTACACATTTCATCGTACACTTTTCATCGTACACTTTTCATCGTACACTTTTCATCGTACACTTTTCATCGTACACTTTTCATCGTACACTTTTCATCGTACACTTTTCATCATACACTTTTCATCGTACACTTTTCATCGTACACTTTTCATCATACACTTTTCATCATACACTTTTCATCATACACTTTTCATCGTACACTTTTCATCATACACTTTTCATCATACACTTTTCATCGTACCCTTTTCATCATACACTTTTCATCATACACTTTTCATCATACACTTTTCATCATACACTTTTCATCATACACTTTTCATCATACACTTTTCATCATACACTTTTCATCATACACTTTTCATCATACACTTTTCATCATACACTTTTCATCGTACACTTTTCATCGTGCACTTTTCAGCACACACTTTTCATCACACACTTTTCATCATACACTTTTCATCATACACTTTTCATCATACACTTTTCATCATACATTTTTCATCATACACTTTTCATCATATACTTTTCATCATACACTTTTCATCATACACTTTTCATCATACACTTTTCATCATACACTTTTCATCACACACTTTTCATTACACACTTTTCATCACACACTTTTCATCACACACTTTTCATCATACCCTTTTCATCATACACTTTTCATCATACACTTTTCATCATACCCTTTTCATCATACACTTTTCATCATACACTTTTCATCATACACTTTTCATCATACACTTTTCATCATACACTTTTCATCATACACTTTTCATCATACACTTTTCATCATACACTTTTCATCGTACACTTTTCATCATACACTTTTCATCGTACACTTTTCATCGTACACTTTTCATCACACACTTTTCATCACACACTTTTCATCATACACTTTTCATCATACACTTTTCATCATACACTTTTCATCATACACTTTTCATCATATACTTTTCATCATACACTTTTCATCATACACTTTTCATCATACACTTTTCATCATACACTTTTCATCACACACTTTTCATCACACACTTTTCATCACACACTTTTCATCACACACTTTTCATCATACACTTTTCATCATACCCTTTTCATCATACACTTTTCATCATACCCTTTTCATCATACACTTTTCATCATACTCTTTTCATCATACCCTTTTCATCATACACTTTTCATCATACACTTTTCATCATACACTTTTCATCATACACTTTTCATCATACAATTTTCATCATACACTTTTCATCGTACACTTTTCATCATACACTTTTCATCGTACACTTTTCATCATACACTTTTCATCATACACTTTTCATCGTACCCTTTTCATCATACACTTTTCATCATACACTTTTCATCATACACTTTTCATCATACACTTTTCATCATACACTTTTCATCATACACTTTTCATCATACACTTTTCATCATACACTTTTCATCATACACTTTTCATCATACACTTTTCATCGTACCCTTTTCATCATACACTTTTCATCATACACTTTTCATCATACACTTTTCATCATACACTTTTCATCATACACTTTTCATCATACACTTTTCATCATACACTTTTCATCATACAATTTTCATCATACACTTTTCATCGTACACTTTTCATCATACACTTTTCATCGTACACTTTTCATCATACACTTTTCATCATACACTTTTCATCGTACCCTTTTCATCATACACTTTTCATCATACACTTTTCATCATACACTTTTCATCATACACTTTTCATCATACACTTTTCATCATACACTTTTCATCATACACTTTTCATCATACACTTTTCATCATACACTTTTCATCATACACTTTTCATCGTACACTTTTCATCGTGCACTTTTCAGCACACACTTTTCATCACACACTTTTCATCATACACTTTTCATCATACACTTTTCATCATACACTTTTCATCATACATTTTTCATCATACACTTTTCATCATATACTTTTCATCATACACTTTTCATCATACACTTTTCATCATACACTTTTCATCATACACTTTTCATCACACACTTTTCATTACACACTTTTCATCACACACTTTTCATCACACACTTTTCATCATACCCTTTTCATCATACACTTTTCATCATACACTTTTCATCATACCCTTTTCATCATACACTTTTCATCATACACTTTTCATCATACACTTTTCATCATACACTTTTCATCATACACTTTTCATCATACACTTTTCATCATACACTTTTCATCATACACTTTTCATCGTACACTTTTCATCATACACTTTTCATCGTACACTTTTCATCGTACACTTTTCATCACACACTTTTCATCACACACTTTTCATCATACACTTTTCATCATACACTTTTCATCATACACTTTTCATCATACACTTTTCATCATACACTTTTCATCATACACTTTTCATCATACACTTTTCATCGTACCCTTTTCATCATACACTTTTCATCATACACTTTTCATCATACACTTTTCATCATACACTTTTCATCATACACTTTTCATCATACACTTTTCATCATACACTTTTCATCATACAATTTTCATCATACACTTTTCATCGTACACTTTTCATCATACACTTTTCATCGTACACTTTTCATCATACACTTTTCATCATACACTTTTCATCGTACCCTTTTCATCATACACTTTTCATCATACACTTTTCATCATACACTTTTCATCATACACTTTTCATCATACACTTTTCATCATACACTTTTCATCATACACTTTTCATCATACACTTTTCATCATACACTTTTCATCATACACTTTTCATCGTACACTTTTCATCGTGCACTTTTCAGCACACACTTTTCATCACACACTTTTCATCATACACTTTTCATCATACACTTTTCATCATACACTTTTCATCATACATTTTTCATCATACACTTTTCATCATATACTTTTCATCATACACTTTTCATCATACACTTTTCATCATACACTTTTCATCATACACTTTTCATCACACACTTTTCATTACACACTTTTCATCACACACTTTTCATCACACACTTTTCATCATACCCTTTTCATCATACACTTTTCATCATACACTTTTCATCATACCCTTTTCATCATACACTTTTCATCATACACTTTTCATCATACACTTTTCATCATACACTTTTCATCATACACTTTTCATCATACACTTTTCATCATACACTTTTCATCATACACTTTTCATCGTACACTTTTCATCATACACTTTTCATCGTACACTTTTCATCGTACACTTTTCATCACACACTTTTCATCACACACTTTTCATCATACACTTTTCATCATACACTTTTCATCATACACTTTTCATCATACACTTTTCATCATATACTTTTCATCATACACTTTTCATCATACACTTTTCATCATACACTTTTCATCATACACTTTTCATCACACACTTTTCATCACACACTTTTCATCACACACTTTTCATCACACACTTTTCATCATACACTTTTCATCATACCCTTTTCATCATACACTTTTCATCATACCCTTTTCATCATACACTTTTCATCATACTCTTTTCATCATACCCTTTTCATCATACACTTTTCATCATACACTTTTCATCATACACTTTTCATCATACACTTTTCATCATACAATTTTCATCATACACTTTTCATCGTACACTTTTCATCATACACTTTTCATCATACACTTTTCATCGTACACTTTTCATCGTACCCTTTTCATCATACACTTTTCATCGTACCCTTTTCATCATACACTTTTCATCGTACTCTTTTCATCATACACTTTTCATCATACACTTTTCATCATACACATTTCATCATACACTTTTCATCATACAGTTTTCATCATACACTTTTCATCATACACTTTTGATCATACACTTTTCATCATACACTTTTCATCATGCACTTTTCATCATACACTTTTCATCAAACACTTTTCATCTCACACTTTTCATCATACACTTTTCATCATACACTTTTCATCATACACACTTTTCATCACACACTTTTCATCGTACACTTTTCATCGTACACTTTTCATCACACACTTTTCATCACACACTTTTCATCACACACTTTTCATCATACACTTTTCATCATACACTTTTCATCATACACTTTTCATCATACACTTTTCATCATACACTTTTCATCATACACTTTTCATCATACACTTTTCATCATACACTTTTCATCATACACTTTTCATCATACACTTTTCATCATACACTTTTCATCATACACTTTTCATCACACACTTTTCATCACACACTTTTCATCATACACTTTTCATCATACCCTTTTCATCATACACTTTTCATCATACCCTTTTCATCATACACTTTTCAGCATACACTTTTCATCATACACTTTTCATCATACACTTTTCATCATACACTTTTCATCGTACACTTTTCATCGTACACTTTTCATCGTACCCTTTTCATCGTACCCTTTTCATCGTACACTTTTCATCGTACCCTTTTCATCATACACTTTTCATCATACACTTTTCATCATACACTTTTCATCATACACTTTTCATCGTACATTTTTCATCATACACTTTTCATCGTACACTTTTCATCATACACTTTTCATCGTACACTTTTCATCGTACACTTTTCATCGTACACTTTTCATCATACACTTTTCATCTTACACTTTTCATCATATACTTTTCATCATACACTTTTCATCATACACTTTTCATCATACACTTTTCATCATACACTTTTCATCACACACTTTTCATCACACACTTTTCATCATACACTTTTCATCATACCCTTTTCATCATACACTTTTCATCATACACTTTTCATCATACACTTTTCATCGTACCCTTTTCATCATACACTTTTCATCATACACTTTTCATCATACACTTTTCATCATACACTTTTCATCATACACTTTTCATCATACACTTTTCATCGTACACTTTTCATCGTACACTTTTCATCGTACACTTTTCATCGTACCCTTTTCATCGTACCCTTTTCATCATACACTTTTCATCATACACTTTTCATCTTACACTTTTCATCATATACTTTTCATCATACACTTTTCATCATACACTTTTCATCATACACTTTTCATCATACACTTTTCATCACACACTTTTCATCACACACTTTTCATCATACACTTTTCATCATACACTTTTCATCATACACTTTTCATCGTACCCTTTTCATCATACACTTTTCATCATACACTTTTCATCATACACTTTTCATCATACACTTTTCATCATACACTTTTCATCGTACACTTTTCATCGTACACTTTTCATCGTACACTTTTCATCGTACCCTTTTCATCGTACCCTTTTCATCATACACTTTTCATCGTACACTTTTCATCGTACACTTTTCATCGTACACTTTTCATCGTACACTTTTCATCGTACACTTTTCATCGTACACTTTTCATCATACACTTTTCATCGTACCCTTTTCATCATACACTTTTCATCATACACTTTTCATCATACACTTTTCATCATACACTTTTCATCATACACTTTTCATCATACACTTTTCATCATACACTTTTCATCATACACTTTTCATCATACACTTTTCATCATACACTTTTCATCACACACTTTTCATCACACACTTTTCATCATACACTTTTCATCACACACTTTTCATCATACACTTTTCATCATACACTTTTCATCATACACTTTTCATCATACACTTTTCATCACACACTTTTCATCACACACTTTTCATCACACACTTTTCATCACACACTTTTCATCATACACTTTTCATCATACCCTTTTCATCATACCCTTTTCATCATACCCTTTTCATCATACACTTTTCATCATACACTTTTCATCATACACTTTTCATCACACACTTTTCATCACACACTTTTCATCACACACTTTTCATCACACACTTTTCATCATACACTTTTCATCATACCCTTTTCATCATACCCTTTTCATCATACCCTTTTCATCATACACTTTTCATCATACACTTTTCATCATACACTTTTCATCATACACTTTTCATCATACACTTTTCATCACACACTTTTCATCGTACACTTTTCATCGTACACTTTTCATCACACACTTTTCATCACACACTTTTCATCATACACTTTTCATCATACACTTTTCATCATACACTTTTCATCATACACTTTTCATCATACACTTTTCATCACACACTTTTCATCATACACTTTTCATCATACACTTTTCATACTCATTTTCACTTCTCACCTTTACAATTTCGATGTTATTTCTTCTTATGCAGTTATTAACTCAACTGGACTATGTCCAGCTGAGTTTTTGTCGACACCCAGTGTCCGTCGTCCGTCGTCTGTCTGTCTGTCTGTCTGTCTGTCTGTCGTCTGTAAACAATTCGACGTCTACGCTCTAAAACTCACAAATATTGATTAAGTTTGATGAAACTTATTATGCAGCATCTTTAAGACATAAACTAGTTTGGGATTGCATTTGGGCGTTGCACGCCCAAAAATGGGCTCGGCAGGGCGGCCATATTGAAAAATCAATTTTTGTCATATATTTTTAACACATATACACTATATAGTTTGTGGTTCTATTATGCATATTCTAACCATATTGATATAGACCAGTTGAGTTCAGGTTCCCTGGAACCTCTCTAGTTTTATTTAGGCCTCGCCTCGATAAGGCCTACATAATCCGTGACTGGAGCCTTCAACATAAAAAAATAAAAATAAAAACAATTTTAAAATGTTGTGAACTATTTGAGATTGCTGCAAATCGGGTGATAGTGTACTTTTCCGTTGTTTTCCAGTAACTTACCTCAGCTATGGCCCATTCAGCTCCTTTGCTCCACAGTATGATTCAACGTTTGCTAATCTTGGGAAAAATGAGTCCGACCTGTTATATTCCACATATGGTGATGAGTCGAGCCTGCAGTACGCACTCAGGTATGGCATTTGTGGACATCACAGGAAGCCGTCATATGTATGGTTTTTTGATGTGTTGTTTAATACTCGTGTTATTAACCCCACACTTTTTGTAAAAAACAGTGGGATATTGTAATCGGCTCCATCTTGCCTGTCTTTCCGTCCGCCCTTCATGCTATCTCTGAAACGTTGGGTAGAAATTCACCAAACTTTGTAGGTATGATCACCACATGGAAATAAGGTGCAAGAGCAGTGTTACTTTTCGCCCCGTCCCCTGTGTTTTTTTTGTTTTTTTTTGTATACTGAATCGAGGCTCGTGAAAGAGCTGACATTTACTTCACAAACAAATCAACCAGGCAAACCAAATATATAAAAAGAGGGAGCGGAAGACAAGATGGGGAGAGAAGGGGAAGCACACAAACACTTGAGAGCACACAACATTTGAGAGCAGGGAGATGTGTGGGAGGGAGAGGGTTTGGGGGGAGGAGGTGTGGGAAGGGGGGGGGGGGGGGGGTGGGAGAAATATACAACACAAGGACACCAAGGACTTCCAGGACAGAAGTTGGTATTTCAAAAAAGTGGAATTGGGGTGAAATTAGCGGGGGTAGAAAAGATCAAGGTTTTGGATGGGGGAAGATAAGAGATGGTGGTGAACAGCTGTTTTAAAGACCTGGAGGGTGGAGTGGGATTGAAGAGAGTGAGGGAGTTTGTTCCAGAGGCGGGAGAAAAGAGGAATGAAGGAGTGAAGGTGAGCAGAGAATCTTGATTTTGGCAGTTTAACCATAAGAGGGTTGCAGGCAGATCTTGTGCGACCTGTAGGAATATTTGCGGGACAGAGCCCAGAGAGTGCTGGGGGGGCAAGGCCAGAGAGGAGTCCGTTTGTGGTGGAGTCAAAAGGTCAAATACCAAAAAATGCAATTGCGGGCACATTTTAAAACATTTTAAAATTGAACTTTGTATATGTAAACCTAAGGGACGCATGAACTATGTACTGATTTTTTGGATTTGACGTCGAGTTCTTGCCCTCGTGGGTGGGTACTTATTGGCACAGATAAAAACGGAAAATTTTTTTTACTGAAAATTTGATATTGGGTCATTCCTGGTGGAACGTTTTGCCAGGTTTGAGCTTTGCTTTAGGTGGGATGCGTGGGTATGTGCCAATATGCCATGGCACGCCATCGACTTCGCTCTGGTTGTTTATTATTATTATAGGTTTTCCTACTCAATTTCATATTTTTTTCAATCAATTTCATAAGTAGAGCGTTCAATTTAATGTGGTATGCGCCCGCCAATGAAAACAAGCATTCAATTTTGTAATATGGTCAACCAAATTCCCACTCCGAGCGTTCAATATTTTAAAATCGTCATTCAAATGTTAATTACGAGCATAAGTCTTCAAGGAACATCCAAATTCATCCGCAGCTGTTTTCAGCTGTCGTCGGTATCTCTTCGGTCATTCATATTCACGAATGAGCAACCATATTTTAAATAAGTACATTGAATTTAAAAGGTTAGTAAATACTTGCTCATAGCAAAATCACAACCATTCCATGTGCTTTAGGTTCAGGACGTAAGTCTTGAACAAATTATACATCTAACCCGATAGCTCTGAGTCTGTCGAGCTTATTTGAAAATGGCGGCAAGGCGTGCTCGATACAGGCGCATTTCGAATGAAGACAGGGGGAGACTGATTGACGCATTCGAAAGCGAAAACATAGACTATATGCAGTTGGCAGACAACCTTGGCATCAACTGAGCAACGGCCAGGTCCATCGTCGCGACGTACCTGAGAGAAGGCAGGCGGGAAAAGCTACCACGAGGCGGGCCAAGGAGGGACAAAGTTGATGATGAAATGAGGGATCGTTTGCTCCGCACTATCCAGTTCAACCCTCTTGTGACCCTTGCCCAAATGAAAGCTGATCTTGAAGCTTCCCTGCCAGGGAAGCCCGTAGTGAGCATGACCACCATAGCCAGAGCCCTGGACGGAATGCTCATTACGGTGAAACTTGCCGAAGATGTTCCAGACGCAAGAAATTCAGCCCGCGTCCTGGAGCTGAGAGAAGAATACGGTCGATGGTTCATGGAGCACGGCGTCGTTTCGCACTGCGTCTACATCGACGAGACAGGGTACAATGTTTGGACTCGGCGATCCTTTGGGCGGGCACTTCGAGGTGTACCTGTGAGACGAGTCGTGCACAGGCAACGTGGAAGAAACTGTAACATGACGTTCGCAATCTCCGCCGACGTTGGGCTTGTCCATCACACAATCGCTGTGCAAACTGTCATCAGAGAGTCCTTCGAGGGATTCCTGGCAGAGACGGCTCGTCAGTGCCAATCCCTCTTCCCTGCTGGTGAGGACGTATACCTGATATTCGACAACGCTCGTCCTCACGTCGGAGCCCGACTTCCCCATGACGTTGACCCCCGCATCCCTCTTAAATTCTTGCCTCCCTACTCCCCGTTCCTGAATCCCACGGAGATGGCACACTCGGCATTCAAGGCAGCAATCAAACGAATGCTCGCCAGACCGGAATGGCAACAGAGAGTTGGGGACCGAGGGGAGGCACAAGAGGCTGGAGTCACCATGCAGCAGTGGCGCTGTGACCTCCTGTGTCAGGTTGCAAGACTGAACATCGACGTGATCATGCAAGAGAAGTGTACTTGATGGCATCGCCATTCGCAGGTGTACATGCCAAGGTGCCTGGCTCGTCAAGAAATCGAAGGTTAAATCTTATCTGATGATGACGCTAGCCTACTGATTGTACAGAACTGTTTTCTTTTTTTCATTACAGTGTAACTCATGATCTACTATGTTTAAGGAAGTGTACATGTTTTTGTGTGTGACTGGTACAAAAATGGAGAAAAAAGTGTAACATAAATTTGTTTTGTTATCAACGGTTGTTGAACTTATACATACATGGGTATTAATGTATACATGATGCATGGAATAAATCCCCACACTTCTTTGACACAATGTAATGTCTCCACTTCTCTCTTTTGTATTCTTGCGGAAGTGAGGGAGAAGTGCTGTTTGTGTGTTTGAAGCGGTGCAAGGGTTACCAAGCGGGGAAGTGAAGCGGCAAAGTACAAAATACACACACACACACACACACACACACGCACACACACACACGCACACAGACCGCAAACGTTACTCTAAAAGTTACAATAAACTCCATATCAATAAATGCATCAAAAGATTATCAGAACATCTTGTGCTAGGGAATCAATGTCTGCAATCCTTGAAATTGATTGCACTTAACATGAAATTGTTTGCTTAAACATGAAATCGTTTGCACGAAACGCAGGTGTCAGAGAATCCATGTGAAATTGAACGCTCAAATATTCAATTGATGCTTTAATGAAAGCGATTGCATATCTTGTGAAGATGGTTGAATGCATTCTCAAGTTGATTGCTCCTTAACGAATTTGGATGCTCCGATTGTGTAATTGAATGCACACAATGTTCCGTTATCGGTTTCTGCGTGAACTTGATAGCTCGTAAACGAAATTGAGTGAAAAGAGTATGAAAATCAGCGGGAAAACCTATATTATTATTATTTTTATTATTATTTTACCATGATGACATCAAGGCTGTATTGTACAACTCATGAATATAGATACACCTGCACATGTATGTGGTTGCAGCATTCAGGAATATGTGCGTGGATGTGGAGACTACACCACAAGAATGGTAGACAATCTTTTGGATATCCTGACCCATGGGCAGCACTCCAAGTCACACATCGAGCTGGAAGAGGTGTGGACGACATAATCTTTGCATCATGTGTTTGCCAATGGCTTATTTTGCATACTCTTTGTCATTTAGATACAATGGGATGTTTTTATTCATGTTATGGTTCATGATAAAGCTAGCATTCACTCTTTCATTGCTTGATATACATAGTTTCCACTCCTCCAATATCGACATGCTCATTGATGTGTAAATACGAGTACACATTCAATCGGAACAACCATACAAACCCAACTGTTTGATGGTCGTTTTATTTTTATGTCATCTAGTGAAGGGCCCCAGTAAAATGGCAAGTAAATAGTGAATGTGATTCTTCGTTGACACACACTAGCTTTTAGATGTTGACAAATTACTGACCGTGTTGTGCCTCGTAGGCAGGATGGAAGGTTTAGGTTTTATCCTTTCGGCTTGAAAAAAATAATAATAACGGGGGAATATTGTAGTGTCTGTCTTGTCTGTCCATTACGATGCCTCCTCCTTAGCTTTTGTGCAGAAATTCATCAAACTGGGAAGTTATGATCACATGGAAGGAAGATGCGAGAGCAGTATCATTTTGGCCCCACCCCCTGGGGCACTGTGGTGGGGTCAAAATGGCAAAGGCCAAAAAATGCAATTACGCGTACATGTTTAAACATTTTTAAATGAAACTTTGTATATGCAATCAACATTGGGGTGTGCATGAAATACATAACATTTTTTTGTGATTTGGCCCCCAGTTCATATCCCCGGAGGTGGGGATTTAGGGTCACATGGGTCAAACCGTGAATTTTCTTTGAGTTCAAAATTTGATATGGGGTCATTCCTGGTGTAACGTTTTGCCATCTTTCAACTTTGCTTTAGGTGGGAAGGTATGGGGATTTTGGATGGCTTTCCATCGATTTCGCTTTCGTTGATGTTGTAATGAGATCAATATACTGTTTGTTGTTACAACAATTGTTGTTGTTACAACAATACACATTTTAAGGCCATTTTCCCTGCTAGAGTGGGGGTTAGCCTTGCTGGCCCCATGACAATCTTCTCCATTTTGCCCTATTTTCTACATCTCCCCTTGTTAACCCACTTGCCCGCATTTCTTCTTTCCACCACCTTTAGCCAAGTCTTTCTCGGTCTTCCCCGTCTTCTACTTCCTTCTACATTCATTTCCATCACTCTTCTCAACCAGTCACTTTCATCCTTCCTTAACACATGACCATACCATCTCAACCTGTTTCTCTTCACAGCATCAATCACAGGCTCTATTCCCATCATCTTTCGCAATTCATCATTTGTCTTCCTCTCTCTCAACGATACTCCACACATCCACCGAACCATTCGCATTTCCACCCTTTCCAGCCTTCGTTGCTGCTCTAAGTTCATTACCCATGTCTCGCCCCCATACATCATAACACTTCTCACACATGCAGCATACACCTTTCCCTTCAGCTTCAACGACACTCCCCTCTTCGTCAGCACGCCACTCAGTTCCCGAAACTTCTTCCATGCACATCTCACTCGAGCAACCGTTTCCGAGTCTGATCCACCTTCTACATTCAACATGTCTCCTCGGTAGTTTTCACACCTTCCTGCTTCACGCCGTCTCCAAGATCCAACTCAACATTTCCTCCATCTGCAGCTCCCTCTGTGCACACCTTACATTTGAATGTAGCTGCCACACTGGTTAATGACCCTCTCAGACCACTACATTTTTGATGAAACCACTCAGCGCACATTGTACATTGAATGGAGTTCACTCCGACACCCTTCCTGCACACAGCACAGGGCCACTTCCCAGTTCTTTCCACCTCACCACATGCTTTACCACTTGCCATCACCTTCGTCTTTCCGATATTCACCTTCAGACCTTTTGTCTCCATACATTCCTTCCACTTGTTCATCTTTTCCTTCAGTCCATCCATACTTTCCGCAATCAACACCAGATCATCTGCATACAACAACTCCCACGGTAAACCCTCCTTTACGTTCTGAGCCAGCACCTCCATCAAGCTACAAATAGTAGTGCACTTTGTACTGACCCCTGATGCACTCCCACCTTCACCTCAAACTCACCACTGTTCCCGTCCTTCGTCCTTACAGCTGTGCGCGCTCTTTTGTACATTGCCATCACTACCCTGATCAACCATTCCTCCACTCCTAACTTCCTCATTGCCCATGTCACTACTTCACGTGGAACCCTATCGAATGCTTTCTCCAGATCAACAAACCCAAGAAACAACTTCTTCCTCTTCTCCATGTTCTTCTCCTGCAACTGCCTTACAATAAAAAGCATGTCTGTCGTTCCTCTTCCTGATGAGACCAATATGGATGTGGCATTTATTTATAAGATTAAATTTTGGATGGCTGATTGGAGTGTAGCCTTCAAAGCAAACATTGCTCTAATGTCTAATTGTTGGCATGATACAGGAATGTTGCTGGAAGAAATGTGTGCTATTGTGGACCGCCATAGTAAGTGATGTCCGAAAATCCTTTTGCACATGATAAAGTGACGTACATTGTCCATGGGAAAACACAGGTTTTTCCAGTTGACGGCCAAGTCTTTGTGGTATTTGTCCTTGGGTCTTATTTATTGCCATAGCAAATGCTGGTGAAAGTGGGAACTGGTGACTACGTAGTTGTAATGATGTAGTCGTAATTTTTGTAAACGGTCAAAAATGATGGAACTGCACAACAAATGACTCATCAAAATAAACTTAAGAAAAAGACATGCTAAATGAATGCACACTGTACATACGACTGAAAGTGATTTATTTCATGAATATATTTGTCGAAGGTCATTGCTCAGGCAGTTATCGTGAAGAATTAGGTTTACATGTGTAAAACATGATGCTGATATAGCAAGATGATGGGCTAACCCTATTACCTGTAGCTTAAATTGGCCCTGGCCGAATGTTGTAACTCAAATTTGGTAGCATTCTGACTGGTGGGTCTGGAGAAGATTTTTGAAGGAATTTGTGTGATTTTCCAAAATATTGATTGTCGGCAATTTTGACACACTTCTGGTCAAGTGATTGGCATTACCTCCGCAATTTAACAGCAGGACCCTGCCCTGATGTTGTAACCCAAATTTGGTAGCATTGTGACTGCCTGGTCTGGAGAAGAAGATTTTTGAAGGATTTCACGTGACCGCCATTTTGACACACTTACGGTCACGTGATCAGCATTACCTCCACAATTTAACATCCCGGCCCTGGCCTGATGTTGTAACCCAAATTTGGTAGCATTCTGACTGCTCTGTCTGGAGAAAAGGATTTTTGAAGGATTTCACGTGACCGCCATTTTGACATTTCTGATCATGTGACCAAAACAAGTTTTGTAATCCCCATTACCAGTCAAGAGCGGAACCTTACTGCAAAATTTCAGTGGGATCAGCCCAGCGGTTTGGCCAAAAAAGGCCCACCCAGCGGGAAACGGGGTTTTGTAATCGCTTATGTGTGTCTGTCCGGGCCATAGCCGCTTTTTTTTTTTTACCATTTGAGCTTTTGTCATCAAATTTTCACGAAAGCTTTATTATGGGAATATGGAGAAGATAAATTAATAATTTTGTCAAAAGCCAAAGGTTTAATTTTAGCGTCACCTAAAGTCATCAATTTTCATCCAATTGACCTGAAAGTTTAATTTACCATTTGAGCTTTTGTCATCAAATTTTCAACATAGCTTTATTATGAGAATATGGAGAAGACAAATTAATAATTTGCTCAAAAGGTCAAAGGTCAGCATCACATTTTCATCCAATTCACCAGAAGTTTTAAGAATTTGTATATTGGGTCACTGAATTGGTTAGCCAATCAAAAGCTGGAACCTGGTGGGTTTTTTTTAATATCCAAAGTTCAAGGTTGCATAAAATCATCAGTTTCATATGAATGACTTGAAATTTGAGCAGTGTTTGCATATTGAGTCACTGAAGCATATTGCTTTTGAGCAATATCGTCAATCGTCAATTTTTTGTATTTCTACCTTCGCCACCGAAGGTGGATGGAGGTTATGTTTTCACCCCTGTCTGTTTGTCTGTCTGTCTGAACAAAATATCTCCAAAGGTTGTGGATGGATTCAGACGAAATTTTTTTGAGATGTTGGGTATGTGACACGGACGAAATGATTAGATTTTGGTGAAGATCCGAATATGGATCCAGATACGAAAATTTTTTTTTTTTTTAAGTGATTCTCCACCATTGAGTAATAAGGCTGAAGACGATATGTAGCATGATATTTTAAAAAGTTGTAGATGACTTGTCACAAAACATGGTGGATGAGTTGGGTAAGTGACAAGAACAAGCCGATTAGATTTTGGCCTATCAGTGTGATGGATCCAGATCCAGATAGTGTCGGACCCAGATCTGACCTACACTACATGGCCAAAAGTATGTGGACACCACTTCTAATTAGTGGATTCAGCTGTTTCAGCCACACCCATTGCTGACAGGTATATGTCATCAAGCACACAGCCATGCAATCTCCACAGACAAACATTGGCAGTAGAATGGGCCGTACTGAAGAGCTCAGTGACTTTAAACGTGGCACCTTCATAGGATGCCACCTTTCCAACAAGTCAGTTTGTTAAATTTCTGCCCTGCTAGAGCTGCCTCGGTCAACTGTATGCTGTTATTGTGAAGTGGAAACGTCTAGGAGCAACAACAGCCCAGCCATGAAGTGGGAGGCCACACAAGCTCACAGAACGAGAGCTCCGAGTGCTGAAGTGCACAGCGCATAAAAATCGGCTGTCCTCGGTTGCAACACTCACTACCGAGTTCCAAACTGCCTCTGGAAGCAATGTCAGCACAACAACTGTTCATTTGGAGCTTCATGAAATGGGTTTCCATGGCCGAGCAGCCGCATACAAGCCTAAGATCACCATGCGCAATGCCAAGCATCGGCTGGAGTGGTGGAAAGCTCGCCGCCATTGGACTCTGGAGCAGTGGAAACGCGTTCTCTGGAGTGATGAATCACGCTTCACCATCTGGCAGTCCGACAGATAAATCTGGCTTTGGCGGATGCCAGGAGAACGCTACCTGCCCGAATGCATAGTGCGAACTGTAAAGTTTGGTGGAGGAGGAATAATGGTCTGGGGCTGTTTTTCATGGTTCGGGCTAAGCCCCTTAGTTCCAGTGAAGGGAAATCTTAATGCTACAACATACTATGTCATTCTAGACGATTGTGTGCTTCCAACTTTGTGGCAACAGTTTGGGGAAGGCCCTTTCCTGTTTCAGCATGACAATGCTCCCGTGCACAAAGCGAGGTCCGTACAGAAATGGTTTGTCGAGATCGGTGTGGAAGAACTTTACTGGCCTGCACAGAGCCCTGACCTCAACCCCATCGAACACCTTTGGGATGAATTTGAATGCCGACTGCGAGCCAGGCCTAATCGCCCAACATCAGTGCCCGACCTCACTAATGCTCCTATGGCTGAATGGAAGCAAATCCCTGCAACAATGTTCCAACATCTAGTGGAATGCCTTCCCGGAAGAGTGGAGGCTGTTATAGCAGCAAAGAGGGGGACCAACTCCATATTAACGCCCATGATTTTGGAATGAGATGTTCGACGAGCACATACGGGTGTGATGTTTGGGTGTCCACATACTTTTGGCCATGTAGTGTATCAATGGGATACAAACTGTAAACTGTTCAGCCTGGTGGAGGTATGCTCTCTACCAAGTGCAGCTCTCGTTTTATCTGTTTTTGTCATGTTTAGCATACGGAAGAAGACGTCTGAATACAAAGCGAATAGGCTTTGTATTTTATGATGCTTTTTAGTTTGGCTTGTTTTTATGTTGAATGCTCCAGTCATGGAGTACATAGTCTTCATCGAGACCAGGCTTTGAATAAAAGAGATGCATTGATGGTAAAGTGAAGAAAGAGAGAATAGTCTGAGTTTTTGAGGAAGTAAAAAACCTGCTTTTTGAAAGGGTGAAGGTCGTAAGTGTTTGGAAATACATGGGAAGGTAAAGAGTTCCAGAGTTTGGCAGTGGTGGGGAAGAAACAATCATCATAACTGACCACCCTTGAGTTGCCAATGGTCACACATTAATCATGAGATGTCGTGGCTGGTCTAGTATTCCGTGGTATAGCGGATGGAGGAGGTACACAATCAGCAAGTTCTTGGGAGCAGAAACCGAAGGAATATCTAGAAAAGAGAAAGAGAGCCAACTTTGCGGCGTAATTTGAGTGGGTCGAGGTCAGATTGGGAGAGTTGACGAGTATGATTACTTTGGATTCAATTCTGTTCAGTAAGTATGTAGAGCTAGACCCATCCCAGATGAGAGCAGTATTCTATACAAGGACCAATCAATCCTATATATATATATAGTTGAAGCAACTGTTGAGAGGAGAAGAAACTTCAACATTTGAACAGGACTTCCAGTTTCTTTGAGGCAGACTTGGCTAATTGTGTAATGTGTGGATTCCAGGATAAATTTGATGTTAAGGTAATACCTAGTAGGTTTACTGAATCGCATGGTGTAATTGCGGAGCTTTCAAAGGAGATTGGAGAGTTGAGAGGAGTTATAGAGAGAGAGATGGGAAGAAATTGAGTTGTAGAAGCATTGAACTTAACCTGATTACATTTTCCTCACTGGGAAATCTTGTCCAATATCCGAATTTAAAGAGATGGCTGTGATCAAACGAGATGTAGATTGAGTGAGGAAAGATGGGGTGGCAGATGGTAAAAACATGGAGGGATGTAATGTCGAGTCTGGACGTCTCCACTTTCCCACCCAATTGTAGTGCTCGATGTCAAAAATTGTTTGAACATCTTGTCATTTGTTTCTTTCCCACCCACATCCGAAGATAAGAGAAGGAATTCATGAAAATGGGGCAAGCACGAAAACCTCGACACTGCAGAATGTAGCTGCAAGGCAGTGCAGCACACCGAATGTTAATGGAGACTCGAGCAACTCGCTGCCGGAAAACTTCTCAAATGAAGGTAAGATGCAAGAAGAAGTGTATCTGATTTCACGAAGCTTTACCCACATTCTTTGCTATTTTCTTTTTCCACAAGTGCTGTTTGGTTATTTATTTGCACCAAAATGAAAATAGAAGACTTGACAGTACACCATAATTGCTTTTTGTTTATTACTAGATTTCTCTTACTTCAGTTAACAATCGATATATTTGAATATTCAATTATCCACCTATCAAATTCTGCAGAGCTAGCAAACTATGTGCTCCACCAGCACTTACTGCAAGGACCCTGACCAACACGGAGTACTTGCCACACGTCCACCATATTGAGGCATACATTCTGTGATCAAGAAGATTTATGAAATGTATCTGGAAAAGAAAGTATTAAAATTTAGCTTCTGGCTTAGTTGGTTGCAATATGTGGGGGAAAAACAACAACAACAGCAACTACTACAGCAACAACAATACCGAACCCCCAGGCAGTAATGCAAGCCTTTCTGGCAGTCCTCACCAAAAGCAGACGAGAGTTTCAGCAGGGGCTGCTTGCAGCCTATGTTTATCTCCACAAAACGTTTGATTCAGTTAATCACGATGCCCTCTGAAGGATCCTCGGTCTTTGTGGAGTGCCATCAAAGCTGAGCGATCTGATGTTTGAACTATACTCTGGTACTGAGAGTGCTGTGAGGTGTGGTGTCTGACTTATTTCCTGATATTTCCTGATTTCCTGATATCCCTGACTTATTTCCAGTTGTTACTGGAGTTCCTCAGAGGTTGCATTGGCCTTTGCACTTTTCAGCACTTGTATGTACTGTATTTCATGGAGGATGTCGGAGAGATCTAGCTGCGGTGCATTGTTTGGGAGTGGCAAGATATCTGATGTTGATTTCGCAGATGATGCAGTCATCTTTGCAGAGATTCTGGACATCCTTACAGGGCCCCTCAAAGTGCTGAATGAGCAGTCGGAGCCACTGGCATCACGGGTTTCCTGAGTCAAGACTAAGATCCAGGCTTCCAATGACATCTTGAATGCTGCTGTCTTGTCTGTACCTGTCTGAGGCGAGGATGTTGAGGTCACTGAGAGATTCACTTGCCTTGGCAGTGATATTCATGTCTCTGCATGTTAGAAGTCGATAGACATCTTGGTCGGGCTTGCGAAGTCATGGATTCACTGGACCATGGGGTGTGGCACTGACGGTACCTATGCAGGAGGATGAAAGTCCAAGTCTTTAAGTCTTTGGCGCTTCCAGTCTTGCTCTACAGATGTGAGACTTGGAATCTGACCAAGGACCCGAGACAAGTACTCAACTCCCTCGGTACCAGGTCTCTTTGGAGAATCCTTGGCTATTGCTGGTCAGACTTTGTGTCTAACGAGCGTTTGCTGAGACTCATATTTTACTTGTATAGCCGGTGAGCGTTAGCTGCGGCTGTATGTGCATGTGGGTTTGCCTGACACTGATGCTGCTCACCTGATTCTCTCATTGAGGGAGCCTCATGAGCACAGGAGACCAACGGGCCAACTACATGCATCTTGGCTGCAGCATGTTGATGTTCATCTGCTTGGGAGGTGGCCAGATGGAGGCTCCTGGAGTACTGACCGGGGAAAAGTTTCGCTGGTTGTTCTCTCCGTACACAGGTTTTATGAGGTGGAACAGAGTTCTCCCATGGCTTGAAGTGTGTGTGTGTGCGTGTGTGTGTGTGTGTGTGTGTGTGTGTGTGTGTGTGTGTGTGTGTGTGTGTGTGTGCGCGCGCGCGTGTGCGTGCGTGCGCGCGCGCATGTGAGTGTGTGACTTTTTCTTTTGAAACTTACATTGAACAGTTAGAGTGATACAGTACATTATTTGAAGTTTTATTGAGTACTCACCACTTTCTCTTTCAAGCGTTTCAGCAGGGGCTTTTTTTTTTCTTCTTTTTTCTTCTCTTCAACATTTTGCTCTTCTTTTTTTTCTTGTTCAGTTGTTTGTGAATTTATTCAACATCCCCCAACAAATGGATTGGCTGTGGTGGGCCCATTGCTTGGCCTCCAAGATCCCCAACCTGACTGCCTGTGGTTTTTTTCTGGGGGTTTCATCAAGGACAGAGTTTACATCCATTTTCCTTCTATATCCATACATTTTGGTGCAATTTAACAACAATATACGTTACTAATGATCCCAGTTTTGAGTGAGCAGATGGCTTGCATATTAGTCCATGATGGACCTTTTTGTATGTTTCGTTTTGTTTGAATTTTTTTCCCTTTAAAAAAAATGCTTTTCACATGCTATGTATGCGTTTTTGAAATCACAAATTGAGTTGATAGCAGTGCAATTTAAAGCTTTTCCAGGAAATTTTTCCTTAAATTCCATTGCAGAGATAGCCAGCACAAACCCGACACCATGTATTCATGCTTCTTCTTATTTCATCCTCCTACTTTGTTGTTTTATCGATACCTCAGTAAAATTGCTTTTTTTTTTTACTCCAAATTTTATTGTATCTCCTCGTTGTCTTGGTTGGTGAGAAAGATATCATGGTCTTGAATAAATGTATGCATATTGTATGCATATAAATGTATGCATATAAATATATTTAACAGTCGATGGTGGCAATCTTCTGGTTGGTGGAGCTGGAGAACAGATGTTTCAAAAGAGGTTGAACGAAACGGGGCGCCTCTTGAGGGATCTTCACAACACCCAAAGCAAACGTTTGAGTGTTCGTCCACCATCAAATCTCGCCTGTTGCCCTGGACCAACTGAGGCCGAGATGCAGCTGGGTAAAGCACTTTCTCAATATATTGACTTTTCCAGGATTTAATTTGAAGTTGTGATTGAAAATGCAAGTAAGCACACAAAATGTTTCCTGCTCTGCAATTGTGCTGCATGAGGATACATATAATATAGTTGGACCCTGACATTTGCGGGGGATACATTCTGGGAACATACCGCGGATGTCGTAACCGCAAATGTGGGAGCATTTTTCACGGCGTAGACGATAGGGCAAAGCCGTCTAGAACAGTATGTATGTATGTATGTATGTATGTATGTATGTATGTATGTATGTATGTATGTCCCCATGTATGTCCCCTCAAACGTACACCAATTAGAGCTGAGGATCTGGTCACATGACGGGGTGATGTGATGTCATTATGGTGGTACGACGACTGACTCCACACACATTTTGATTCCTATGCTGTTCAGGCTGGACGTATCATTGAACCTGTCTCATATCACAATCTGCATGCTCTACATTACAATTTTCATTCAGTGTGAAACACAAAAAACCGGTTGTTAAAATGACCATCAAATATCGAAAGGGTAGGCGTTATGGGTCTTCCAATGACAGAATACGTATAGGCCTTAGGCTTCATGCCTCACCTTCAGGCCGCTTCTGACAAATTCGTCCAGGTTTCTTAATACAGTATTATCCTTAATAATAATAATATACGAAACATAATCATAACACTGCAATCCCTGTCGTGACTGTAAAGTTACTGGGTTGAAGCGGTGTATGGTTGGTTCATTGTTGACTCCAAACACATAGAATACACCATTGTCTCAATGCAATCTCTTCACTTCCCTGGTGACAGACAGCATAGAGACTTGGAGTACTGCAAAAAATAAATAATACTTGCATTCGTCTGTCTGAATGGTTGTCCGTTTGTGAACAAGATATCTCAAAAAGTTGGGGATGGATTCAGACGAAATTTGGCAGAGATGTAGTGTATGTGACATGGATGAAATGATTAGATTTTGGTGAAGATCCGGATTCGGATCCGGTTCGCAGAACTTTTAAAGTGATTCTTCACCATTGAGTGATATGGCCGATTTGGCAGAGGTGTGTTCTCGACTGAGTGCCGTTCTAGTTTTTAATACTTCCTTTCAATTATTTATGGCTGCCAAACCGAACAGCCAATCATGTTGTAATTTCACACACTTGTTCAATAGCGAAAAAAGGGGGGGGGGGGGGGTGATAGGTTCTATCACCAACCATTGCTGGCCCCTCCATGGGCCTAACACTGCCATCCCCCTAAACTAATGCTCATGGGCCCCCCCGTGGGAGGAATGGTTACACTACCATTCCACCACGTGGGGTACACTACTCTCAGTCCTCTAAACTATGAGCCCCTCCATGTGGAGGTAAATGGTCATGGCTCGGCCTCGAAGGGCCGAGCGTTCCATGCGGGTGGTTGGTCGCCTGTGTGGATTATCCAGCCGGCATTGACGATCCAAGGGGGGAGGGATTGATGGGCCCAGGTGCCGCGCTCCATCCCTGTGCGGGGCCCTTCCGTCCCACGCACGATGACCCAACTGGCCAAGGTCAGAGCACCTCACCCGATGAGGTGCGTGGCTCCGAAAACCCGAACCTCCCCTCGAACCCGGCCGACCGCCCTCGCCGCCGTACGGCGCCAACCATACCGTGTGGGGGCCGGAGGCACGAATCGTGCACGCCGGTCCTTGCGACACTGACGCAGCACCGATTCCCTCCGGTCCCCGCGGCACACAACTCACCGGGGGCTCGCGTACGCTACCCGTCCCACTAAGGACTACCCCGGTCGGTGTCGATGCCTGGGCCGCATCCTCACCACGTGCGACCCACCACACCCAGGCGCACACGCGCCCCCCCCCCCCACACTCCGTTATCGCACACGCCGGTGCACACTCTTTCTTCCACACACTCCGTTGTGCACTCTTCTTTTACACACTCTGGTGCACACTCTTTTCCCGCACACTCAGTCATCGCATACGCCGGTGCACACTCTTCCTCCACACACTCCAGTGTGCTCTCTCTCTCGTACTCCGTAACACCCTCTCGCTCCACGCACTCCGGTACGCACTCCTCCCTCTCATACTGCACAATGGGCCCTTCGCGGTCGCCCGGGTCTCGCCCGATCCCCAAGCTCGCCGAGCACCCATTCGCATCAAACACAATTTCGCCATTTTTTCTCAGCTCGGGGCTCTCCTTCCCCTGCTTCTCCGCCAGCACCTGCAAACTTTTCATTTAGTTAGCAAGCACGGCATCACGGTGCGAATACGGACCTTGCACGCATTCCATCACTTCCTCCTGTGATTCATTCCCTGTCTCTTCTGTCTCTTCAACCCCAATTATTTGTTCTAACACGACGATCGTCGGCACCCCTAAAATTTCCTTTTCTAACTCAGCCTTCCCCGGCGCTCCCAAAATTTTATTTTCCAATTCGACGATCGTTGGCTCCTCCACACCCCGCGTCACTACTCCCATTGCCCCAGTCAATTTGGCTGTGCTCCGCTTCAACCCGCTCTCCACGCGTTTCTCGCACCGCTTCACCCCGTCGCGTACCACCGCGACCTCCCCGCTCAGCTTACGCCCTATGTCCTCCCCCATCTTTTTCCTATTCCTTCTTGACTCTGCCCTCATCTTTTGCATATCACACCTGGATTCCTCCCTCATGGTGTCCATTCTATTAGCCATCCTTTCCTCATTACTTCTCATTTCCCTTCTTGATTTGTCCTCCTCGGTATCCATTTTTTCATTCATCTTCTCCATGTATGCCGTTATTTGTGCTATAAAAAGGCCCATGTAACCTGGCACCGCGGGCTCGGCTTCCGCCGCCACGTGCGAGGCGCCGCCATTTTCCTCACCTACTGCCGCACCCTCTTCAGCTTCCCCTTCTACAAACTCTTCCTGCTGGTCCTGGGCCATTAGTTCTTCCCTAGCTGTTACTCCCACCGGCATTTGGTCGTCTTGGCCAGCCATTGTACGAATTTAATTTAATTTGGTTTTAAAAACTAAATTTCGTACGCTCGTAATTTCGAGCACGTGAAGCGCACTCCAGGTCCAAAAATCCCACTCCCGGACACCAATTTGTTGCGGATCTCGAGCCCGTCGACGTACTAAGGGGGGTTAAACCCTTCTCCCCCTCGAGCTTCGAATCCATGAGGCCGCTACCCACTTTACACTCGTGGTGGTGGATTGCAGAGCAAATACAGCCGCCAATCCCGCAGCGAGCGCGCGGAAGGGTGTCCGGTCAAATACCCCGGTACCTTCGATACACGTGCCGCTGTGAGAAGGGGGCGGGACCTCACACGAGTCATGCTGGGTTGATACGCCCGAGCGGTTTGCATGTCACGTGACTTGTGCCGCTAATTATTATGAACCCGATCGAGCGGTTTTATCTTGTACAATGCGAGGCCAATGGTGGAAAGCCAAGTTGGAAGCAAAGAACACAGGTTTATTACAATTTGTACAATGATCAGAGCAAAGAGACACAGGGCAGAAACTTAACCGTCCTTAACGTAATTTTCCCAGACAAGGGCCCTCTCACTCACGCGGGCAAAAGGATGAAGAAGAGGACGCGCTCACAGCGCAGCCGCTCCGTGCAGTTCGCCCCCGGACAGCTCGTTGGGGGCTCCCCTCGGTGATGTTCATAGCAGGGACGTCGGCCTCCAGTCGTGCACGCACGGGAATCTCCGCAGCGTGTCCTGAAGTTAACGAGGCGAAGCGCTCGTGCAGGGCGTCCAGGCAGGAGATCGTTAGAGCACAGGGCCACGTGAGGGATCGTCCTGCGAAGGCGTTTATCTCACGAAAGCGAGGGCAAACGAAAGAGAAAGCCAGGGAGAACAAGGCAGCAGAGAGCAGGGCAGAACACTGACTACAGAGAGAGCGCTAAGAGCTTCTTGAGTTCGGAGGCAGAGAGAGAGCGATCTGGGCACAGAGAGACGTCGACCACCGAGAGCTTTGTGCTAGCGAGAGACTTGACCACACCTTCTCTCTTTGTCACCTTGTCTCTTTTCGGGGGTCCGGGGCGGGGCTTATATCCTCCCGGAACCCCACTAGAATGTTCCAAAGGCCTCCACTGGCCACCGGGGGTCACGTGTCGTGATCTCGCCCCATCAGATACTCCCCTTAGTTCTTATTGGCCACTCGCTGCTGGCCACTCCCCTTAGCTGTATTGGCTGTTCGCTGATTGCCAGCCACTCCCCTTTAGCTCCTCCCTCGGACCTCCTAGACTTGTCCTGGGCCTAGCACATGGCATTCCAAGCCCAATGAGGCCTACCCTTACCTGCATCAACGCATACTAACACAGGGAAGGAGACTATACTTAACATTGAATAAGAAATAACTGGCTAAAGCGAGGCGACATGTTGTGGTGCAACTAACTAAAAAGGGGGGTTGTCTTTATTCCAAAACTGCAACAATATATATATGTATGTATGTATGTATGTATGTATATATATATATATAAAAGAAACCCTCAAACATCGCACAGCTGAAAGAATTCTGCATGGAGGAGTGGACAAAAATTTATCCCAGTCGATGTCGGAGACTGGTAGACAGTTATAAGAAACGCCTACTTGAGGTTGTTTCTGCCAAAGGGGGCAATACCACCTATGAGAGCCAAGGGTGTACTTACTTTTTCCACATGCGAAATTTGCATTTATGTTTTTTAAATTATATAGTGGACTACAAAATGTAAATGTTTCATGATATTTGTTATATTATATCACCTTTATCTATCAATATTGTTGAAATGAAGATCAAATAGCTGTATGTTGAAATATGTTGAAAAACTCAAAACTTAAATGGGGTGTACCTACTTTTTCACGTGACTGTGTGTGTGTGTGTGTGTGTGTGTGTGTGTGTGTGTGTGTGTGTGTGTGTGTGTGTGTGTGTGTGTGTGTCTCTGTGTGTGTGTGTGTGTCTCTCTCTGTGTGTCTCTGTGTGTGTGTGTGTCTCATGCTACCAGATTCTTGTACCAGATGCTCAAATTATGGATTTAGAGTTCTACCTGCAGCATTAAAGTACCAACCCTGTACCTCCATAAAATAGCAGGGTTGGTCAAATTGGGCAATTACAAATGCATGAAAACAAAAATTTTAATATTCATGTGTTCCCCAAAATGTCAAGTTTTTCAACTTTCCATGCCAGGAAATCTAGAAAATTTCGCAAAAAATACCAACCAGTAATTACAATCAGAATCAATTTCTAGGGTTCTAAAGGTTTTTTTCAAGCATGATGTTGGACAAGTATCAAATACTCTCTCTGTTCTTTTCACCCTATCTTTTGCTCAAGGTCATCTGCCAGCATCCTGGAAATCAGCTAACATTACCGCTTTACACAAAAAAGGTGCAAAAACAGATCCTTGCAACTACAGACCAATCAGCCTGCTCCCAATTATCAGCAAAGTCATGGAATCCATCATTGCTTCGGATATGAAATCTTTCCTCTTCTCCAATGGCTTGATCTCTGATCATCAATTTGGTTTCAGACCAGGTCACTCTACTCTGGACATGCTGCTTCTGCTGTCTCAACAATGGATGGAGGTCCTCAATGCCAAACAGGAAATCAGAGCTGTCTCCCTTGACATATCAAGAGCCTTTGATACGGTCTGGCACCCAGCTCTGCTCACCAAACTCTCCTCCTATGGTATCCATGGAAATCTCCATGCATGGCTTGCGGACTTCCTCTCTGGTCGTAGTCAACGTGTGGCCCTGAATGGATTTCTCTCATCTCCCCTTCCTGTTCAGGCTGGAGTTCCCCAAGGAAGTGTGCTGGGCCCTGTGCTTTTTCTGGTCTTTATCAATGATCTCTCTGACTCTCTGGAAAATCCTCTCTATCTCTTTGCTGATGACTCCACTCTCTGCCGCTCCATTCCTCTTCCCTCAGATCGGCAGTCTGCAGCCTCCTCACTCTCTGAAGACCTGGACAAAATCACAGACTGGTCAAACAAGTGGAACATGTCTTTCAATCCTGCCAAATCTCACTCTCTTACTATGTCTCTCCGAAAAGATCGACTGGACAACCCTCCCATCTACTTTCTCAACAATCCTCTCCAAGAAGTTCTGTCACTCAAGCTTTTGGGTCTCACTATCTGCCATGATCTTTCTTGGGAAAACCACATTTCCAAGCTGGCCTCCAAAGCCAGTCGCCGACTGGGCATCCTCCGTCGTGCGAAGTCCTTCCTCGGCACACCTGAGCTCCTCACCACATACAAGGCTTTCATCCGCAGCTCTATGGAATACTGTTCTCCCCTATGGGCTGGTGCTCCTGCCTCACACCTGGCTCGGCTTCACGCTGTTGAATCCAAAGCTTTCAAAATCATTGGAATCTCCCGCGATGAAGCTATCTCTGAGGGCCTTTCACTCACTCACCGCAGGCAGGTAGGTGGTCTTTCTGTCTTCTACCGACTCCTCTCCGGCCTTGCTCCCCCAGCTCTCTCTGTGCTCTGTCCCCCAAATATTCCTACAGGTCGCACAAGATCTGCCAGCAACCCTCTGATGGTTAAACTGCCGAAATCTCGGCTCTCTGCTCACCTTCACTCTTTCATTCCTCTTTTCTCCCGCCTGTGGAACAAACTCCCACACTCCCTTCAATCCCTCTCCTCCCTCCAGGTCTTTAAAACAGCTGTTCACCACCATCTCTTATCTTCCCCCATCCATAACCTTGATCTTTTCTACCCCCACTAATTCACCCCAGATCCACCTTGTTTGAAATTCCAACTTATTTCCTGGAAATCCTGGCAGTGTCCATATGTTTATACCTCTCCCACCCCCCCCCCCCCCCTTCACATGCCTCCCCCCCTTCACATGCCTCCCCCCCAAAGCCCTCTCCCTCCCACAGATCTCTCGATGTCTCCATGTCTCTCGGTCCCTGCTCTCAAATGTTGTGTTTGTGTCCTTCCCCCTCTCTCCCCATCTTGTCTACCGCTCCCGATGTTATTTGTTTTATGTGTCTGTTTGTCTTTCTGTGTGATTAATGTTCGCTCTTTCACGAGCCTCGATCTTGTATACAAAAAAAAAAAAAAAAAAAAAAAAAAAAAAAAAAAAAAAAAAAAAAAAAAAAAAAAAAAAAAAAAAAAAGTAAATAAAAGTACCATAAGAGTTATTGGCCGAGTGCCAATTTTTTTTTGGCATCTTGCCAATATTCTGTATTTTTCACTTTTTCCGAGCAAATAAGTTGTGACCAACACTGATTTTAATTGGAATTTACTGGAAACAAACACGCTCATGTTTCTTCTACTACTGCTGTATTTATTATGTGCAGCATAATCTGCATTGACTCTTCAAGCATAATCTGCATTGCAACTGTGCACAAATACTGTAAATCCTCGCCCCCCCCCCCCCCCCCCCCCCATCTGTACGCTAGCCCAAGCTGTCATGCCAAAATATCAAGGCAAAATGACGAGTAGGCCTACATGTATAGAATTTTCACACACATGTTTGGTGAAGCACCATTTACAAGAAGTATGTACACAAGGCTTGACTTATCCATGAAGGACAATAAATGCATGTGGCATCATACTACTTACACTTGAAAACCCCACGGGATATTAAGTTGGCAGCCAGAAGTGTGATTCAAAGGTCAAGTCATTATCTTGTGAGCCTAATTCACAAAGTACATACAAGTGCAGCATTGTTCAGTGAACGAGGGGAGGGGTAAGGTGGAGGGGGGGAGGGGGAGGGGGGAGTCGAGTCGGAAGTCATTGTCGTCAATTGAATGTCGCATTTATTTTTTATTCCCTGTCAAATGGCATTGGTCCCGCATTCCGAACCCGGAAGTCGGAAGTCATTGTCGGCAAAGTTGAAAAATTAACGTTACGAAATACGCTGATGACGTCATAATTTTAAAACCCGAAGGTTTTTTAAACATTTAAGGTGTGCTGTCGTCTCTGGGACGTACTGATTCCGAATATGAAGTTGAAAAATTAACGTTCCGAAATACGCTGATGACGTCATAATTTTAAAACGCGACGTTTTGTTTTTTTTAGTTGAGATTTTATTCGAATTCGAATTCCATTAAATTTCAACTGTTGGAAACAATAATTATTTCAATTTCCAACAGTTGAAATAATTATTGTTTCCAACAGTTGAAATTTAATGGAATTCGAATTCGAATAAAATCTCAACTACCGTTTATTCGTTCTTGACGCGAAAAAATGGCGCGCATTTTGTCATTATGTGCGACTTTACGTCACTCCTACGGACGTGAAAACTTTTGTTTTCCTTAAAAATATATTTAAAATAAATACAATAGTACATAAATTAACAATAAAAGAAGCTAAAAAACAATTTAAAATACAATAAAAAGCACATTAAAAATATATAAATATGTACATACAGTATACTGTACGTACGCGCAACCGCGGGATCGGAAAGGGGCAATTACGCCGCCACAAACTACACCATGGAATTGCAGCTGGCGCGGTTTTTTAAACCATTGATATTAAAATACAGAGTCGCCTATAACCACCAGGATTTTATGCTGATTCCGAATCTGTGTCTAAAACTTTTCTCCGATGTGTAGTTCTTGAGTTATAAGCGGACATCCAGACAGACACACACACACACACACACACACACACACACACACACACACACACACACACACAGACACTCCTCCTTTATATATAGATATACTATATACATATATATATATATATATACGGTCAGCTAAGATACATATATACATATATATATACATGTGTGTGTGTGTGTGTGTATATGTCTGTATATGTATGTGTGTGTGTGTGTATATGTATGTGTGTGTGTGTATATGTATGTGTGTGTGTGTGTGTGTATGTGTGTGTGTGTGTGTATATGTATGTGTGTATATGTGTGTGTGTGTGTGTGTGTGTGTGTGTATATGTATGTATGTGTGTGTGTGTTTGTGTGTTTATGTATATGTGTGTGTATGTGTATATATGTGTATGTATATATATATATATATATATATATATATATATATATATATATATATATATATATATATATATATATATATATATGTATGTATGTATGTATGTATGTATGTATGTGTATATGTATATATACACATACATACAATATATATATTGTTACGGACACGGCTAAAGATGTTGCTTGACCGAGCGGAATGGCCGCCGTGTTCGCACAGTTTACCCGATTACCCCCAACTCACCCGATTCCACTCGAACGTTGGCCAAATCGCGCCACGCTAAATCAATGATGGAAAGGACACAACGACTGGGATAGATGAAACGACGCAAGGGGTACAGTTCTCAAGACCTCCGGAGGAGGATATAATTAGTGGTGGAGAAAAGGGGTAGATTACAAGGTAGAGTGAGGTAAAAGACACAGAAGAGATAGGCACTTAGATACAATCTTATCTAGCCCAGACAGACCACAGACAAACGGAACAAGGCTGACTTACACAGGGATTGATGGCAGGGAAGGACAGGTAGTTCGATAGCACAAGGTGCACCTTGGCTCGGGGGCAGGATCAAGCACGGTCCAAAAGATGCAGGGAGGCCTCACAGTGCTCGGAGGGTACGTCTTGCTTCTCCAAGCTCAGCGCGCATCTGACGTCACCTCCCTCTTTCTGCGCATGCTCAGCGGGGAGTCACACGCCCTCGGCTGGTTGGCTCCGCCCCAGATGGGACCGGTCCGCCGCTTCTATTGGGTGCGGGGGTTACCGGGCTCCGCCCTTGACGAGGAGCTGACAGCGAGCCCCTACTTGGTAACCCCGTCGAGCACATGTTCGATGGCGGCTCGTTGGAAAGGCCTGGTGCCCTCCCAACACCCCCTACCAACCAAGCCGGAGTGAGGACGCGCACTCCCCGCACCGCCGCCGTTGCTGTTGTTGTTGTTGTTGTTGCTGAACCGTGAGGAAGAGCTGCGGGGAGGTATTGGGAGGTCCTAAACTTCCTAACGGTGCCATACAATCACATTCTGGTGCAACGAAGAGTCAGAATTAATGGAAACGAGTCCTTAACTGACATAGACTAAGAATAACTAGCAAGATGTCCTATAGTTGTCTATGTGAGATGCGGTGGACCTGGATGCGACATTTAATGGGGGAAATAGGGGGAGGTCGGGTCTACAGAGTGTTGTTTACAGAAAATGGGACTAGGGAATGGGGGATTGGGGATAGTTGGGAAGTATTGAGGAAATAGGGGAATATTTACAAGCGGATATGGATGGATGCAAATCCCATATCCGCAACATTGCACCCTTCTCTACCTCGGGGCGGCCCGACCCGATAAATTTTTACCTACTTTAGTGTGGCACTCAGATGTAGTTCCCTCTACTATTAACTCAACCCTGAGTGCAACAGTTTTACAGATGTTCACAAATGAGTAAATATGTCCCCCTGCGACGTTGCACCCTTCTCCTCACAGAAACACACCCACAGGATAACCGAATCGCCGAAAGCATCCTCAAACTAACATACAGCCGGTAGGGAGCATTATTTACAATTGACGCTACTTTATTTACAAGACTAACCCAGGACCTGTGATTGTTCTTTCTGGGGGGAGACAGTCTGCTCTGCATCAATGCACCATTAAAGCACCCAAAAACGCACCAATACACACCCAAGCACCAATCGGTGCAGTCACCATTGTTCATGAAAATAAAAACAACAACCCCTAACCCTGCAGGTGTCTCTTGCTCTTCGGCTCCCTCTGCTGGTTATTATTATTGTCTTCCAGTTGTTGTCTTTCTTTCATTTTCTTACTGGCGGCCTATTTGCAATAAAGTGTGCCCAACGTGTCCATTTTATTTTCTTTATTTATGGCCCACAGGGCCGACTACGTGTGGTTCACCTGTGGGGCATCGGTGCCCTGTGGCCAAGGCCCGCCAGCAAGATTTCGGGCCCTCATGGCCGGTTCCAGCAGAGGGGCCATGCCCCAACCCATGGGGTCCATAAGTGGTGCTCGGCCACAGACATGTGGTCCATAATGTGGTGCATCGA
>NC_136262.1:132655448-132697948 GCF_964187855.1 Myxine glutinosa | reverse complement strand
CATTGCAACTGTGCACAAATACTGTAAATCCTCGCCCCCCCCCCCCCCCCCATCTGTACGCTAGCCCAAGCTGTCATGCCAAAATATCAAGGCAAAATGACGAGTAGGCCTACATGTATAGAATTTTCACACATGTTTGGTGAAGCACCATTTACAAGAAGTATGTACACAAGGCTTGACTTATCCATGAAGGACAATAAATGCATGTGGCATCATACTACTTACACTTGAAAACCCCACGGGATATTAAGTTGGCAGCCAGAAGTGTGATTCAAAGGTCAAGTCATTATCTTGTGAGCCTAATTCACAAAGTACATACAAGTGCAGCATTGTTCAGTGAACGAGGGGAGGGGGTAAGGTGGAGGGGGGAGGGGGAGGGGGGAGTCGAGTCGGAAGTCATTGTCGTCAATTGAATGTCGCATTTATTTTTTATTCCCTGTCAAATGGCATTGGTCCCGTATTCCGAACCCGGAAGTCGGAAGTCATTGTCGGCAAAGTTGAAAAATTAACGTTACGAAATACGCTGATGACGTCATAATTTTAAAACCCGAAGGTTTTTTTAACATTTAAGGTGTGCTGTCATTGCTCTGGGACGTACTGATTCCGAATATGAAGTTGAAAAATTAACGTTCCGAAATACGCTGATGACGTCATAATTTTAAAACGCGACGTTTTTTTTTTTTTAGTTGAGATTTTATTCGAATTCGAATTCCATTAAATTTCAACTGTTGGAAACAATAATTATTTCAATTTCCAACAGTTGAAATAATTATTGTTTCCAACAGTTGAAATTTAATGGAATTCGAATTCGAATAAAATCTCAACTACCGTTTATTCGTTCTTGGCGCGAAAAAATGGCGCGCATTTTGTCATTATGTGCGACTTTACGTCACTCCTACGGACGTGAAAACTTTTGTTTTCCTTAAAAATATATTTAAAATAAATACAATAGTACATAAATTAACAATAAAAGAAGCTAAAAAACAATTTAAAATACAATAAAAAGCACATTAAAAATATATAAATATGTACATACAGTATACTGTACGTACGCGCAACCGCGGGATCGGAAAGGGGCAATTACGCCGCCACAAACTACACCATGGAATTGCAGCTGGCGCGGTTTTTTAAACCATTGATATTAAAATACAGAGTCGCCTATAACCACCAGGATTTTATGCTGATTCCGAATCTGTGTCTAAAACTTTTCTCCGATGTGTAGTTCTTGAGTTATAAGCGGACATCCAGACAGACACACACACACACACACACACACACACACACACACACAGACACTCCTCCTTTATGTATAGATATACTATATACATATATATATATATATATATATACGGTCAGCTAAGATACATATATACATATATATATACATGTGTGTGTGTGTGTGTGTGTGTATATGTATGTGTGTGTGTGTGTGTGTATGTGTGTGTGTGTGTGTGTATATGTATGTGTGTATATGTGTGTGTGTGTGTGTGTGTGTATATGTATGTATGTGTGTGTGTTTATGTATATGTGTGTGTATGTGTATATATGTGTATGTATATATATATATATATATATATATGTGTATATATGTGTATGTATATATATATATATATATATTTATATATATATATATATATATATATATGTATGTATGTATGTATGTATGTATGTATGTATGTATGTATGTATGTATGTATGTATGTATATATATATATATATATATATATATATATATATATATATATATATATATATATATATATGTATGTATGTATGTATGTATGTATGTATGTGTATATGTATATATACACATACATACAATATATATATTGTTACGGACACGGCTAAAGATGTTGCTTGACCGAGCGGAATGGCCGCCGTGTTCGCACAGTTTACCCGATTACCCCCAACTCACCCGATTCCACTCGAACGTTGGCCAAATCGCGCCACACTAAATCAATGATGGAAAGGACACAACGACTGGGATAGATGAAACGACGCAAGGGGTACAGTTCTCAAGACCTCCGGAGGAGGATATAATTAGTGGTGGAGAAAAGGGGTAGATTACAAGGTAGAGTGAGGTAAAAGACACAGAAGAGATAGGCACTTAGATACAATCTTATCTAGCCCAGACAGACCACAGACAAACGGAACAAGGCTGACTTACACAGGGATTGATGGCAGGGAAGGACAGGTAGTTCGATAGCACAAGGTGCACCTTGGCTCGGGGGCAGGATCAAGCACGGTCCAAAAGATGCAGGGAGGCCTCACAGTGCTCGGAGGGTACGTCTTGCTTCTCCAAGCTCAGCGCGCATCTGACGTCACCTCCCTCTTTCTGCGCATGCTCAGCGGGGAGTCACACGCCCTCGGCTGGTTGGCTCCGCCCCAGATGGGACCGGTCCGCCGCTTCTATTGGGTGCGGGGGTTACCGGGCTCCGCCCTTGACGAGGAGCTGACAGCGAGCCCCTACTTGGTAACCCCGTCGAGCACATGTTCGATGGCGGCTCGTTGGAAAGGCCTGGTGCCCTCCCAACACCCCCTACCAACCAAGGCGGAGTGAGGACGCGCACTCCCCGCGCCGCCGCCGTTGCTGTTGTTGTTGTTGTTGTTGTTGCTGAACCGTGAGGAAGAGCTGCAGGGAGGTATTGGGAGGTCCTAAACTTCCTAACGGTGCCATACAATCACATTCTGGTGCAACGAAGAGTCAGAATTAATGGAAACGAGTCCTTAACTGACATAGACTAAGAATAACTAGCAAGATGTCCTATAGTTGTCTATGTGAGATGCGGTGGACCTGGATGCGACATTTAATGGGGGAAATAGGGGGAGGTCGGGTCTACAGAGTGTTGTTTACAGAAAATGGGACTAGGGAATGGGGGATTGGGGATAGTTGGGAAGTATTGAGGAAATAGGGGAATATTTACAAGCGGATATGGATGGATGCAAATCCCATATCCGCAACATTGCACCCTTCTCTACCTCGGGGCGGCCCGACCCGATAAATTTTTACCTACTTTAGTGTGGCACTCAGATGTAGTTCCCTCTACTATTAACTCAACCCTGAGTGCAACAGTTTTACAGATGTTCACAAATGAGTAAATATGTCCCCCTGCGACGTTGCACCCTTCTCCTCACAGAAACACACCCACAGGATAACCGAATCGCGGAAAGCATCCTCAAACTAAACATACAGCCGGTAGGGAGCATTATTTACAATTGACGCTACTTTATTTACAAGACTAACCCAGGACCTGTGATTGTTCTTTCTGGGGGGGAGACAGTCTGCTCTGCATCAATGCACCATTAAAGCACCCAAAAACGCACCAATACACACCCAAGCACCAATCGGTGCAGTCACCATTGTTCATGAAAATAAAAACAACAACCCCTAACCCTGCAGGTGTCTCTTGCTCTTCGGCTCCCTCTGCTGGTTATTATTATTGTCTTCCAGTTGTTGTCTTTCTTTCATTTTCTTACTGGCGGCCTATTTGCAATAAAGTGTGCCCAACGTGTCCATTTTATTTTCTTTATTTATGGCCCACAGGGCCGACTACGTGTGGTTCACCTGTGGGGCATCGGTGCCCTGTGGCCAAGGCCCGCCAGCAAGATTTCGGGCCCTCATGGCCGGTTCCAGCAGAGGGGCCATGCCTCAACCCATGGGGTCCATAAGTGGTGCTCGGCCACAGACATGTGGTCCATAATGTGGTGCATCGATGCAGACAGCTGGTTCTGAGAGTGCCGGGCGCACAATGGCCGACTCACGCACGCTCCCCTCGGCACCCAATGGCGCACAGGTCATGTGGGAGACAAAAGAGACAAATGAGCGAGGGGTAAGGTCACAAGGGTACACATCAATAAGGCAATGCAAGGCGAAATGCGTACGGAGGGCGAAGTGAGAAAGCTCGTCCCTACCGTACGTCACCCCCCTGTCACCTACACTACCCTTGCCCTTACCCCATATGTACAAAATCTACACATTACCAATCCGTCGCTACTGTCACGTCTCCCCATATTTCCTCTTTACCAAATTCGTCACCACAATCCCTCTATCCAAAATTTGCCATCACCCAATTCGTCATCAATCCTCATAAGGAGGAAGAGATGGAACAACAAAGCACAATGTCACACCCACGTCATGATGCGTCTCACATTCCAAACATCTGCACAATAAAATAACAAAACATGGCATGGTGTGGAGGTACGTCATCTCAGGTGAGTGCATGTCGATGGTGCGAGGAGACTTCAATCCTAACTATCCTCTAAATGACATTAACACACTTTACACTACCCGGGGTCTTTCCCTGCCAATCCATTGGCCAACTTACTCTATGGGTTCTAAAAACCAATTCCCATTGACCAAACTGTGGTGCTTCTCAATTTGGGGTCTCACTCCCCCGATACATCTCCCGGTGCCCTCGCACAATTTCTGGGCTGTGACGTGTAGCTCTCCCAGCAGGTCTACCCACCTGCACACCTCCACCACTGTAGTTGCCACCCGAGCTTACCTGCTCCTTAACCTAACCTATCTACTGGGGAAGGCCCCTCCTGGCTCTGTCACCCCACTCGGTGCCCTCTGGCACTGGGCTACCCGGGTCCGTCCTCCGGATCCTCGGGCCCCATCCACAACTACCGGCTCCCAGAGCCCACCTGCGGCCTCACCTGGCCGACATCCTCACAGTGGTGGAGTGCCCAAACCAACTACACACACTAACAGGCTACACTCCCAGCCATTTCCACAACACTAATGCACCCATCCAAATACCATTCTGTCACCCGCACCACAGATGCCAATATCCAACCACAATTTACCTATACCCTCTCCCTAACACTTACACTACCCGCCCCGGGTATTCGTGATGGGGGTCCACTCTTCCCCCATTCACACCTTCGCACCACCCACTCCACTCCATCGTTTCCACCATACTCACTCCACGACCATCCATTCCAATACTCCACTTATTCCACACTCCATGTCTTCCACACAACCATTTATTCCATTCAGCTGTTGGTGCACACCTGTGCACTCACACCTGGTGCCACCTGCACCCTTCTCTCCCCCAAGCACATTCGCGCTGATCCACAACACTCACTACTCCCTCACTGCTCCACACACCTGTCCAGTTCTCACACAGCATCATCTCATCTAACTACTCCCCTCTGAAACTTGCGCTTCCCAGTCGTCCCTTTAAACTATTGCGCTCCCTCGTCATTATCATCCATACTAATCTACCTGCGTCCCCACTACAGGTATCAGTCACTAACTAAACCTTAACGTTACCTAATGTCAATCTCTTCTAGATCCCTACACACAATATCCTAACCCACCCGGGCTAGTTTTCACTGCCATCAACCCCATAACTAGTGCTCCTTTGCCCCCCCCTCGCCGTGAGGGATGGTGGATTGCCCATCCCACCACATCGGGGAGGTCCCACTATCAATTTTGCTCGTCCAAATTCCAACCAATTCAAAAATTTTCCATTTACTGCCAATTCTACCCACTATTATAAATTTCGTATCAAATCACTACCATCATCATCACAGTCCGCTATATCCTAGCCTCGGTGCGTCATGACATCATTAAACTCGGGTCGTAAAGCCGAGCAATGAATTCGGGTGGTTTGGTCGCCTGCAGGTTGAATCCGTCCGGCTTTCGGTTCAAGGGAGGTGGTTTGGTTGGACCGAGGTTCCACGCACCATCTCGGCGCGGCACCTTGTGGTCCCGGGCGCGATGGCTCAATCTCCCCCGGTCGGAACCCCGTCCCCACGAGGGGGCACCGTTCCGCTTCCTCCCACTCGCCCTTGAACCGGACCGGTCGCCTCGCCCGCCAAGGCCCGGACTCGACCGTGCAGGGCGGGGCCAAGCCCGATTCGGCAACGACGCTTCGAAGAGAAACGACGCAGCTTCGATCCGCGCCGGGCCCTGCATCCAACAAAGCACGCCGCGCCCCGAGCGCTCGCATCGGCTATCCGTCGCCCTAACCGCTAACCCGGTTACCGTCGATGCTTCACTTGCATGCTCACACGCATACGCTACCCCTTTCACCCTCACAAAACCCGGCGTTCCAACGCCGTCCGTACATTCCACCAACGCACTCCCTGTTACAAACCACACCTCTCGCGCACACTCTTGCACACAGTCGCCGCTCGCACACCTCGGTCCACACCTCTCCTCCGTTACGTCCTCCGTAACACTCACCATGGGCGTGCACTCTTGCATCCACCCACTAACGCACTCGGATGGGCTCTCCCACACTCGCGCTACCACCAACCCAGGTGTGCTTCCTCGCACACCCTCTACCATTCCAAGCGTGCATTCTCGCACCCGCTCCACCACCAACTCACTCTCCGGGTCACTCTCACCCTCGCACGTACACTCCGTACACCCCGACGTGCATTCTCGCTCGCACTCGGTTTCACTCCCACACTTTATAACACACCCACTCGCCGACGCACACTTTTTTCTCACACGCGTGCCATTTTTACTCACACGGGACCCTTCACCAACGCCCGGGTGCCATATCGATCCCAATCGCGCGACAATTCTTTTGTCGCTAAACATCCTTTTACAAAATCTCCCAGCACAATACACAGCACGTCTCACCTTCGGGGTTCTTCTTCCTCCCTGCACCAAAACCTGCAAACTTCCATTCGGGTTAAGCACAGCATCATGATGTGAGCAGGGACTTTGCACATTTTCCATTTCTCCCTGCAATTCCCGGGCTACCTCCGTCATCTCTTCAATTTTAATTCCCAGCACTGCTTTGTCTTTGTTCCCCTCGACGACCGTTGGCTTTAATAAAATTCCCTCTACCTCATCGGTCGCCGGCTTTTCCAAACCCCGTGTCGCGATTTCTACCCCCGTCATTGTACCCGTGCTTTCCTCCGCTTCGCTCAACCAGCGCTTTTCGACCCGCGTTACCTCCTCGTGCACCCCTGGGACCCTTTCGCCCACCATGCGATCCATGGTCTCCCCACATTTTTGCATGCGGTCACCCATTCTGTTGGTTATTGCTTCAATTTGGTTTCCCAATCCGTTCGTTATTGCTTCCATTTGGTTTCCCAATCCGTTCGTTATTGCTTCCATTTGGTTTCCCAATCCGTTCGTTATTGCTTCCATTTGGTTTCCCAATCCATTCGTTATTGCTTCCATTTGGTTTCCCAATCCGTTCGTTATTGCTTCCATTTTATTACTCAATTTCTCCCCCTCTATTCTCAGCATCTCGGTGAATTGCGCCATGAAGTCCCCCACATCAAAGCCCGCTGCTACGGTCACGGGCGCGGCAAAATTTGGTGCCGCTGTAACCACGTGCGCGAGAGCGCCATTTTGTGCACCTGATACCCCCTCAACCACACCTTCTTTACTCTCCTCCACCATTTTCCCCACTTCTTCCCTGGGGTCCTGGGTCGATTCTACCCCACTCTCCTCTAACGGAACCCAGCCGTCTTGATCTGCCATAGCGCGACTTTCAAAATTCGGGTTTTTGTAAAACAAAAGCAAATTTCGGTACTTTATAATTTTGACCAAATTTTTTCCTAGATGTTTTTTAAAAATTTGGTTCGGGCCTCGAATCTCACTCCTCGACACCAATTGTTACGGACACGGCTAAAGATGTTGCTTGACCGAGCGGAATGGCCGCCGTGTTCGCACAGTTTACCCGATTACCCCCAACTCACCCGATTCCACTCGAACGTTGGCCAAATCGCGCTACGCTAAATCAATGATGGAAAGGACACAACGACTGGGATAGATGAAACGACGCAAGGGGTACAGTTCTCAAGACCTCCGGAGGAGGATATAATTAGTGGTGGAGAAAAGGGGTAGATTACAAGGTAGAGTGAGGTAAAAGACACAGAAGAGATAGGCACTTAGATACAATCTTATCTAGCCCAGACAGACCACAGACAAACGGAACAAGGCTGACTTACACAGGGATTGATGGCAGGGAAGGACAGGTAGTTCGATAGCACAAGGTGCACCTTGGCTCGGGGGCAGGATCAAGCACGGTCCAAAAGATGCAGGGAGGCCTCACAGCGCTCGCAGGGTACGTCTTGCTTCTCCAAGCTCAGCGCGCATCTGACGTCACCTCCCTCTTTCTGCGCATGCTCAGCGGGGAGTCACACGCCCTCGGCTGGTTGGCTCCGCCCCAGATGGGACTGGTCCGCCGCTTCTATTGGGTGCGGGGGTTACCGGGCTCCGCCCTTGACGAGGAGCTGACAGCGAGCCCCTACTTGGTAACCCCGTCGAGCACATGTTCGATGGCGGCTCGTTGGAAAGGCCTGGTGCCCTCCCAACACCCCCTCCCAACAACACCAAGCCGGAGTGAGGACGTGCACTCCCCGTGCCGCCGCCGTTGCTGTTGTTGTTGTTGTTGTTGCTGAACCGTGAGGAAGAGCTGCGGGGAGGTATTGGGAGGTCCTAAACTTCCTAACGGTGCCATACAATCACATTCTGGTGCAACGAAGAGTCAGAATTAATGGAAACGAGTCCTTAACTGACATAGACTAAGAATAACTAGCAAGATGTCCTATAGTTGTCTACGTGAGATGCGGTGGACCTGGATGCGACATTTAATGGGGGAAATAGGGGGAGGTCGGGTCTACAGAGTGTTGTTTACAGAAAATGGGACTAGGGAATGGGGGATTGGGGATAGTTGGGAAGTATTGAGGAAATAGGGGAATATTTACAAGCGGATATGGATGGATGCAAATCCCATATCCGCAACAATATATATATATATATATATACATACACACACACACACACACACACACACACACACACACACACACACACACACACACACACACACACACACACACACACACACACACACACACACACACACATACATACACATACACACACATATACATAAACACACAAACACAATATATATATATATATATATATATATATATATATATATATATATATATATATATATATATATATACACAATAGTTCTATACACAATACACAATATATATATATTTGTATACTGAATCGAGGCTCGTGAAAGAGCTAACATTTAATTCACAAACAAATCAACCAGACAAACAAAATATACAAAAAGAGGGAGCGGAAGACAAGATGGGGAGAGAAGGGGAAGCACACAACCACAACATTTGAGAGCAGGGAGAAGTGTGGGAGGGAGAGGGCTTGGGGGCAGGAGGCGTGGGAAGGGGGGGGGGGGGGTGGGACAAGTATAAAACACAAGGGGACCGATATATATATATATATATATATATATATATATATATATATATATATATACACTCAACCCTCGGCTATCGCGCCTAATTGGTGCCGCCATCGGTGCGCGTTAGCCGAAATCGCGATAGCCGACTGAAGAACGTATGGTAATAATTCTAATTGGTGCCAGGACCCCCAAGTTGAGCACATATTTAACCTATTTTTGCCACTTTTTTACCAAGTGTTTCTACCATATAAAGAAACATTAACATATAAAGAAACATTAAAACAAGAATCACAATATGTAAATAAAAATAAAATGGTAAAAAAAAATTACTTTTTTAAACCATTTTATTTACCTTTTGGGGACGATGAGGGGCTAAGATGGTTGGGTAGGTTCCGAGGCTTTGGTGGAGTCTTATTGACCACCCCTACGTGCCTCTAACTCATCCAGGATTGCGTCAGCTGTAGCACCAGAGAAGCCCTTCACGTCAGAGGGCTCGTCAAAGACAGAGGGCTGTGCCTCGTTGCGACGCCGTAAGAATTCGGTGATCTGGCATTGGCGGAGGGAGTTGATGTGGGCGTGATACTGCTCCTCGTAACCTGCCATTGCCTTATTAATAAAGGAGCAACTTGCTTCGCTGTTGATTGTTAAATCTTGTTCAAGGAGGTGGCGAAGCTGGCAACCCAAGTCTATCATCTTCTTGATGTCGGCCATGGATAATCCCTCACGCCTCACATTTACACCTTCCTCATCCTCTCCTGAACTGTCCTCTTCTTGTGCCACATCATCTTCCTCAATTATTTCGTCGACAGTAACTGCAGCAGGCTGTATCATTTCTCGGATGTCCTCACCAGTAGTCTCAGCAAAACCAGCTCCAGGGATTTGGCGTGCCTCTTCCGCCGCTGCCTCTACTTCTGCCTCAACAGTCTGTGGCGTACGTGGCACAGCCACCTGGCGGTCCTCAGGGAGACCTTCCAAAATGTTACACCAGGCATGATTGATAGTGGCTGGGGTAACATTGTTCCAGCAGTCTACCATTAAGTCGATAGCCTGTTTCACATTGTAGTTTTTCCAATACCGAATCACTTTTTGTTCTGCCTCAGTATCCCATTGAACCATGTCATCCTCATCCTCCCTGTCGAGCAATTGCTGGATAACGGCGGTGTCTTTAGTTGCCTGCCGCATCTTCCTAAATTGCCGTGTGGAATAGGACGCCTTCACAACTGATATGACCTCCTGATCGAGGGGCTGGATCAAGGAAGTCGTGTTTGGTGGCAAAAACTCGACCTTCACATAAGGATGCTCGGCCCTTAGAAGTGGCGAATGTCCAGGGGCATTGTCGAGGAGCAGGAGAATGTTCAACCTTATGTTTTGGGACTTGCAAAAATCCTCAACCTCGGGAATGAATGCCTCCTTGAGCCAGTCCTGGGAAAGTTTGGCCGACATATACCCCTTCTTTGATGTCAACCAGTGCACATTTAATTTGTTCATGTTGCATCCTTTGTAGGCCCTGGGTCGTTTAGCTCGATGCACAACTGTGGGTTTAAGGCGGCATGTTCCTGACGCATTCATAGCGAACAGCAGGGTGAAACGCTCCTTTATGGCCTTCCTTCCACGAACTTTGGCTGACTTGGTAGTGATAAATGTTTGCCGAGGCATTGCTTTCCAATAGAAATTGGTTTCGTCCATATTAAAAATTTGATCGGGAGTGTACTGGCCTTCATCAATAATATTTTTTAGAGATTCAGGGTACTCACGGGCTGCAGACTTGTCCCCACTTGCCACCTCGCCAGATATCTTCACACTTTTCACTTTATGACGGGACATGAACTTATCTACCCACCCTTTGGATGCAAGAAAGACTGGAGGTTGTTGCACACCCATCTTACGAGCCACAGCAGCATAAATGTCCTTGGCAGTGTCCATAATTTCACGAGTATCAATCGCCAAGTTTCGCTTTGCTTGCCTCTCCAGATATCGTCCGAGTAATTGTTCTGTCTTGAGGAGCAATTGATTACGGCTTCGCATAGCTTGGGCACCTGCTTCTGATGAGGCAAGATTCATATGGGCCTTGATATGGTCACGGTTTTGGTAAATACCTCGCACTGTTGACTCATTTATCCCAAATTTCTTTCCAACACTTCGCTTTGTTTCACCATTGTCTATCAACTGCACCATTTCGCATTTCTGAGCGTAAGTTAAGTTCTTCCTCTTCTTGATTTCCCTTGCAGGTGCCGCTGCATTACGCTGGGCAATGGTGGGGGGTCGGGGTCGGGGTATATCGGCCATTGTTATATCACAAAAAAAAGGTTTAGACACTGCTATTACAGTATTCACTCTGAGGCGACGCGCACTTGAATGGCGCCGGGCGGACAATCACAGTGCCCCTGACGTCCTGACGTCACAACCAATCAGCACGTGAATCACCCCACGCTCGGTGATGACGTAGCACCCGGACTGTTTGAATTTTTTTTTTTCTCACCATTTCCGGTGCGCTATAGCGCGTATTTGGGGCGCGATAGTCGTGTTTGTGCAGTTTTTTAGGTAGCCGCGATAGCAGATAAACGCGATAGCTGAGTTCGCGATAGCCGAGGGTTGAGTGTGTATATATATATATATATATATATATATATATATATATATATATATATATATATAGATATATATATATATATATATAGATATATATATATAGATATATATATCGATATATAGATATATATATATCGATATATATATCGATATATATATATATTTTTATATATATATATATATATATATATATATATATATATGTACATATATATATATGTGTGTGTGTATATATATGTATGTATATGTCACGACTTCACACGGGCTTATTTTTCCCTCATCAGGACAACATACTGCAAATTGTTTATTTGTGACCAATCTAAGCCATTAATATACACAGGTTGAACCCCCTAACCTGACTTGGAAGCAAGGCACAGATTGAGTCTCACCCCAGCAATTGCTGCAGAACCTGTTCGCAACAAGTTTAGCCTGCCACGCTGACACATCGTCTCTGCCCTGCTCATCAACAATTAGGAGGTTTGCAGTCAGGAACATTAAATTTAACTAAAGAAGCGCACTGATCCAATGACATGATGCTGACATCTGGATTTGGGGAGTTTTTGGGGGTTATCTGGATTGTGGATTGTGTCAGTTATCACACTTTATGTTTATAATCCTCAGAAGTCACAAGACTTGTCTTGGTTTCAAAAGCGTTTCTTTAATTCATGTAAAAACTGAAAAGGAAAAATACAGCCATTCAGTACATGCCGGTAATTATGGCTGTTTAACGAACTTGCTATATGAATATACTTACCTGACAGGAGAAATACCATGATCAATAAGGTGGTGTTCTCAGGGCGAGGTCCACCCATTGCACTCCGGGTTGGTTGATCCTTGCGATTTCCCCAAATGTGGGAAACTCGACTGTACAATTTGTGGTACATAGTTGTACACAACTGTTGTACATATAGTTGTGTACAACTATGTATACACAATTGTACATAGTTGGACTCCGCTTCCGGTCCGGTCTGGAGAGGACGCTGGCGTTACTTGTTCGCCGCTTCGCCGACTGGGTCATTGCACATAGTCTGCTTTTCTGGTGGTTGTGGCGGCTTTTTGGCCGGTGGTCTGCTCTCTGCTCGGTCCCGGCTCTGCTCCTGGCTTCGCCTGCCCGGCTCTTCCACCATTGCCTCAGGCCTGCTCCCGAACTGTCCTGCGCCTCGTCTGCCGCTTCGGCCTTTACTGTCTTGCTCGCCGCTTCTGGCAAGCCGCTTCCACTGGCAAGGCCTACTCGTCCTCCTCGACCTTGGCCTTGTCCTCGTCCCCTTCGCTCCTGCCGGACATGGCTCTAAGGTACTCCGCTGCAAGGCTACTTCTGCTCAACACTTACTCCACCCCATCATGCATCTCTGCAATCAAATACCACGGACTCCTGCGACGACCCAGATATATTCATAGAGGCTCTGGTCGTAAGTTTGTTTAATTACAAACAGGTCACTTCATTCCCGTACTCTGGTCGGCTCAGTGCACTCCCACTCATCGTCCCAGCTCACCTGGTCACAGCAACGCACACGATCGCACCTCCTGTCTGCAAACCCTGGCTAAAATCACCTGAGTTCATCCCCACCGTACAAACAAACATGAAGCTCACTCTGTTCAATAACCGGTCCCTCAACAACAATCCTCCTCCTCGGTGATTTCTCCCCCTCAATCCTCCTCCTCGGTGATTTCAATATCCACATGGACTCCACTGACTCCACAATAACCACTGACTTCACTGATTTACTCACCTGCTTTAACCTCACTCAACATGTCAACTTTCCTACCCATAACCGTGGGCACATTCTGGACCTTGTCTGCTCTACTGGATTAATTTTGCACCATCTCTCTGGCTCAGACCTCACCCTCTCTGACCACTTAGCCATCACTATGACCATCAACATCCCCACCCCAGCACCAAGGCATTATCGCACTATCAACTTCCGTAAGCTAAACGCTCTTTCACCTACCTCATTCTCATCCACCCTCTCTGAAAAAATGTCCACTTCTCCCTTCATTGACCTCCACACCCCTTCTGACCTCACTGACTACTACAACCACACTCTCTCCTCCTGCCTTGACCAGCTTGCGCCTATAAAAACCAAAACAGTTTCTTTCACCCATTCTGCTCCCTGGTTTACCCCTGAACTCCACCTGATGAAAACTCGTGCTCGCCAACTTGAAAGACTCCGCAATAAAACAGGTCTCACAATTCACTCCCAAGCCTACAAGGACCACCTACAGCACTACAAAGATGCCCTCTCCCGTGCCCGCTCCACCTACAACAACAACAACAACATGCATTTTAAGGCCATTTTCCCTGCTAGAGCGGGGGTTAGCCTTGCGGTCCCCATGACAATCTTCTCCATTTTGCCCTATTTTCTGCATCTCTCCTTGTTAACCCCCTTGCCCGCATTTCTTCTTCCACCATCTTTAGCCAAGTCTTTCTCGGTCTTCCCCGTCCTCTACTTCCTTCTACATTAATTTCCATCACTCTTCTCAACCAGTCACTTTCATCCTTCCTCAACACATGACCAAACCATCTCAACCTGTTCCTCTTCACAGCATCAATCACAGGCAATATTCCCATCATCTTTCGCAATTCATCATTTGTCTTCCTCTCTCTCAACGATACTCCGCACATCCATTGAACCATTCGCATTTCCACCCTTTCCAGGCTTCGTTGCTGCTCTACGTTCATTACCCATGTCTCGCTCCCATAAATCATAACACTTCTCACACATGCAGCATACACCTTTCCCTTCAGCTTCAGCGACACTCTCCTCCTCATCAGCACGCCACTCAGTTCCCGAAACTTCTTCCATGCACATCTCACTCGAGCAACCGTTGCCGAGTCTGATCCACCTTCTCCATTCAGCAATTATGAATTGATGAACCCACTCAGCGCACATTGTACATTGAATGGAGTTCACTCCGACACCCTTCCTGCACACAGCACATGGCCACTTCCCAGTTCTTTCCACCTCACCACATGCTTTACCACTTGCCATCACCTTCGTCTTTCCGATATTCACCTTCAGACCTTTTGTCTCCATACATTCCTTCCACTTGCTCATCTTTTCCTTCAGTCCATCCATACTTTCCGCAATCAACACCAGATCATCTGCATACCACAACTCCCACGGTAAACCCTCCTTTACGTTCTGAGCCAGCACCTCCATCACAGCTACAAATAGTAGTGGACTTAGTACCGACCCCTGATGCACTCCCACCTTCACCTCAAACTCACCACTGTTCCCGTCCTTCGTCCTTACAGCTGTGCGTGCTCTTTTGTACATTGCCATCACTACTCTGATCAACCATTCCTCCACTCCTAACTTCCTCAATGCCCATGTCAATACTTTGCGTGGAACCCTATCGAATGCTTTCTCCAGATCAACAAACCCAAAAAACAACTTCTTCCTCTTCTCCATGTACTTCTCCTGCAACTGCCTCACAATGAAAAGCGCGTCTGTCGTTCCTCTTCCTGGCATAAATCCAAACTGCATTTCGTCGATCTTCACTTTCTTCCTTATCCTCCTCTCCAACACCCTTTCCAATACCTTCATTCCATGCTCCAATAACTTTATCGCTCGGTACGAGCCACAATCCAGAGGGTCACCTTTCCCCTTGTATAGAGGGACGAGGGTACTCAGTTCCCAATCCACTGGAATGCGGCCTTCTTTCACCACCAGATTACAGATCTCTGTCATTCTCTTCACACCCCAACTTCCTGCTGCCTTCAACATATCTCCCACAACTCCCTTCGGCCCTCCCGCTTTTCCACTCTTCATTGCTTTTATCGCTTCCTCAACTTCCTTCTCAGTTATCTTCTCTGCCGGTCCTAAAACTGGGTTACTCTCTATGTTGCCACCCCATTCATTCTCTGTATGCAACAGCATTTCCATATATCTTTTCCATCTTCCTTTAATTCCATCTGGGTCGACAACAATTTGTCCCACTTCATCCTTCAAGCAACTCACCCCCATCACATCACACCTCTCTTTTGCTATGTGCTTTGCAATCCTGAATACTGCTTTCTGACCCTCTTCCGAATCCAAGCGTTCTCCAAACATTTTCGTCCATGCCTCCAGCGCCTTTGCTACCTCTTTCTTTGCAGCCTTCCTGGCTGCCTTATAACTTTCATGCTCTGCTGTTTCTGCTCCCGTGCCCTTCGCCTTCTGCCACTCCTTGAACTTCTTCCTCTTCTCGTCAATCCTCTTTCCAACTTCATCATCCCACCACCATGTTTCCGAGTGCCTCGGTGGTCCTTTTGTCCATCCACATACCTCACCAACGGCTCCCAACAGACTAGCTTTCATTGACATCCAACCACTTTCAAGCTCAACCACATCATCCTCTACCCTACTCAGCCTCTCTTTTAATGCCTCCCTTACTGTCACCTCTTTCAACCTCCACACCTTCATTCTCGGTTGGTACTTCACCCGCCGAGCTCTCCTCGCACCTTTCACCCTTATGTCGCAGACAACCAAGTGGTGCTGTGAAACAGCCTCCTCCCCCGGGATCGCCTTTGTGTCCCGGAGGTGCCCCCTATCCCGCCTACGCACCATCAGGTCGTCAACGGTTGTCGTCGACCCACCTGACGTGTATGTAACAAGCTTATTATCCTCTTTCTGGAACTGAGTATTACAAATCAACAAATCAGCTCCATCAGCAAACTCCAAAATCCTTTCACCTTCTCCATTTCTCACACCATATCCGTAACCCCCATGAACTCCCTCAAAACCATCCATACTCCTTCCCACATGTCCATTCAGGTCTCCTCCCTCCACAACAACTTCCTCATCTTTCACGTTTTCCATCAGCTTCTCTATCGCACACCAGAACTTGTCCTTCTCTTCATCACTTCGACCAACCTGCGGAGCATATCCCGAGATGACGTTCACCAAGAGCTTTCCAATCATCATTTTCACCATCATCAACCTGTCACTCACTCTAGTCACACTCACCACACTGTCTGCAAACTCCTAAGAAAACAGGACACCAACACCATTCACGCCCTCCAGGCACCCTTGCCACACAAACTTGTATTTCTGCCCCTGCCTACCCTTCACCATTCTCACACCACTTCCCTTCCATCTCATCTCCTGCACACAACATATGTCCACTCTTCTTCTGACCAATACTTCCACCACTTCTCCTGATCTCCCTGTCATTGTCCCTACATGCCATGTCCCAAGCCTCAGAAACCGATCTCCACTTCGGGCTGTACCATGCCCATATGCAGTTGTAATTGTCATGGTTCTCTTTTTGAGGCAATGTTTTTATGGCCGGATGCCCTTCCTGACGCCAACCCTCTTAGTCGTCTCTTACGACACACAGGGATACGGTGTACCTATTCTGACCAGGGTACACACTGGGAGCGCTCCACCTACTACTCTCAAATTATCCACTCTGGCTCTGGAAACCCAAAAGCACTCTTCTCTGCAATAAACAAACTCCTCAGCCCCCTGAACACCACCACCCAGTCATTCACAGTAGAAAACTGCATCTCCTTCCTTTCATTCTTCCAAAGCAAAATTGACAACATCTACAACAGCTTAACCACCACCGCACCCGCTCCCCCTCAAACTACCTGCCCCCCCTTATCCTGCCAAACCCTGTCTCAGTTCTCCCCAGTCTCCCCTACTGACCTCTCTGAACTCCTCATAGGAATGAAAACTGCCACCTGCACTCTTGACCCCATCCCCTCCAGCTTTGTCAAGGCCTCCCTTCCTGCTCTCTCTCCACTTATCACTGCAACAATAAACTCCTCCCTGTCTACAGGCATCATCCCACCATCCCTCAAAATTGCTGCTGTTGCCCCCATTCTGAAAAAACCTGGACTAAACCCTGACACCCTAAACAACTTCAGACCCATCTCCAACCTACCCTTTCTGTCAAATGTTTTGGAACACGCTGTAGCCACTCAAATTAAACATCACCTCTCTGCCAATAACCTGGATGAAACATTCCAATCCGGATTCCGCTCCAACCACAGTACTGAAACTGCTCTCCTCAAAATCACCAACGACATTCTCCTCTCCTCTGACGCCGGCAACCTCAACATTCTCATCCTCCTCGACCTCAGCGCCGCCTTTGACCCCATCAATCACACAATCCTCCTCACCCGACTTGAAACCACCTTTAACATTACCGGCACTGCCCTCTCTTGGATCAAATCATACCTCTCTGGCAGACGCCAGTTCATCTCCATCAATAACTGCAAACCCCCCACTGCTCCCCTCCCCCAAGGTGTCCCCCAAGGTTCAGTTCTTGGCCCCCTCCTTTTCATCCTGTACCTGTCCCCCCTTGGTCACTTAATCCGCCGTCATGGTCTCCAATTCCACTGCTTCGCCGATGACATCCAACTTTTCATCTCCACCAAGTCCATCTCCACCGCCACCCACTCTATCCTGACAAACTGCATCACTGAAATATAATCCTGGCTTCAAATCAACTTCCTCAAACTTAACTATGATAAATCTGAAATAATCATCATTGGCCCAAAAACGCTCACCAAATCCACCCATAACTTTGCCCTCAACATCGACGGTTTCCCAGTATCCACCTCCCCTCACATCCGGAATCTTGGCATCATCTTTGACCAAACCCTCTCCTTCGACAAATACACTAAACAGATCACAAAGACAGCCTTCTTTCACCTGAAAAACATCGCCCGTCTCCGTCCATCCCTCTCCTCCGTGGCTGCAGAAACCCTCATCCACGCCTTCATCACTTCCCGTCTGGACTACTGCAACAGCCTCCTCTCTGGTTCACCCTCAATAATCACCAATAAACTCCAATATATTCAGAACTCCGCTGCCCGTCTACTCACCCATTCCCGGACCCGTGACCACATCACCCCCGTCCTTTATAAGCTTCATTGGCTCCCCATCCCCCAGAGAATCCAGTACAAAATCCTCCTCTTGACCGACAAAGCCCTCCATAACCTGGCCCCATCCTACCTGACTGACCTCCTCTCCAGACACACTCCCACCCGCAACCTCCGCTCTGCTGGTACCAACCTCCTGACCCCCCCCCCCATCCGGACCAAATTCAGATCCTGGGGGGACAGGGCCTTCTCCATCGCTGCTCCCACCCTCTGGAACTCACGACCTCACACCATCAGAGACTCCTCCTCACTCACCACATTCAAAACATCATTCAAGACCCACCTGTTCAATACTGCATTCAACATTTAACCCACAGCATTTAACCCCTGACTATCTCTTCTCCTGCTCCTTCCTTTTGCTTTGATTATTTACCTATTGATTTTTGTCTTTTTGCACTTGTTTTTTGTACTCTGTCAAAGCGCCTTTGGGCTTCTTGAAAAGCGCTATATAAAATAAATGTATTATTATTATTATTATAATATGAATATGAATGAATGAGCGTTTTAAGGCCATTTTCCCCGCTGGAGCGGGGGTTAGCCTTACGGGCCCCATGACAATCATGGTTCCTTGTTTGAGGCATTGTTTTTATGGCCGGATGCCCTTCCTGACGCCAACCCTTGGTCACGCTGTTACGATGCGCACGGATACGGTGTACCTATTCTAAATTGGGGTACACACCGTGATCATTCATCCCAGCAAGCTGGTACTCAATTTGCCGACCTCGGAAGGATGACAGGCTGAGTCAACCCCCCTGGCGTTAATTCAGCGATCGACCGGGATTCGAACTCAGGATCCTCGGATCCCAAGCCGGCACCCTAACCGCTAAGCCAACACCAGGCTATATGATTTACACAAAACCTACTTCGATACATTTTGCATCCACACAATACAATAATTTGCCTAAAGCTTTTTCAAGAGGTTCAACAATAAATTGAGATTCAGCTTACCTCTATCCAATGGTCGGATATTACAGAGAAAACATCGAAAATGGAGCCGATCAGTTCTTTCGCTCGTCGCAGGCAAAATGGTATGGCGGAAAGAAGGGCGGAAGTGCAAGAATGCTAATACAGCGCTCAAGCACCACAGGAAGTCATAATAATACTTGCTTAAACAACAGCTACTATATATATATCCCCTTTCGCTGAACTTGGGGACGACTAAGAAGAATACCTTTGTTGGTCGAAAGCTTGTCGAGAATTAAAGATCGACCGTCCTGAAGCTACGTCCGCGTTTGATTTAATCTCCCGATTATTTATTTAATGCAAATGAGATGCCCTGTTCGTACTGTGGAGTTTCTATTATTTCTCACAGTTATATATATATATATATATATATATATATATATATATATATACACACACACACACACATACACACACACACATACACAGACTTGGCATTTAATATGGAATTTTTTTTTTGTGGGGGTGAACTTACTTTTCAAGTTGTCTTAGAACCAAAAGTTCATTGGAATTATGTTGAAATTATTCTAGATTTTGTTAATGTGACCTTTAAAAGAAACAAAAACCACATTTGACATTTCGAAACAAATAAATTGATCCTTGAAAGTGATGTAAACTGATATCGAACTCAATTTATGGACAGTACTGTGTTAAACTTCTGTACGTTTTCCAGAAGTATCTCTTTATTTTGCACATTAGCCAAATTTTTTTTTAACAAAAACAAAAGTTATATTACGACTGGGATTACGGACAGTAAAATTACAGTTCAGTACTTCGTGTAACCCCCACGAGCATTCAGGAGAGCACGTACACGTTGAGGCATGCTGTTCACGAGATTTGCCAAGGTTTGGACAGGAATCGCTTGCCATGCAGTGACAATAGCCTGCTGCAATTAACGCACAGAGGTCGGCTACTGGTCCAAGTGGTCGATTTGACGCGTTAATTCTGCCCACAAGTTCTCTCTCGGATTCATATCCGGGGACATGGCAGGCTACTCCATATGCTCGACACCACGGTCAGCCAGAAACTGTTGGATCATGCGAGCACGATGAGGCGGTGCATTATCATCTTGGAAGACAAAGTTTCCTCGAAAGGCTGCACGAGCAAATGGAAGCGATGTTTCTTCCAGAATGGCCCTGTACTTGAACTGGTTCAGGTTTCCATTCAGAACAACCATGTCAGTTTTGCCCCCTGCATGAAAAGCAGCCCAAACGGTCACCCCACCACCTCCAGCTTGGACTCTTGGCACTATACAATCTTTGTTGTAGGCTTCATGCACTTGTCTGCGCACTCGGACGCGGCCATCTTGACGATAGACCAGAAATATAGACTCGTCACTGAAGATCACGTGATTCCAGTGTCCTGGCTGCCATTGACGGTGCTCTCTGGCCCACTGCAATCGGCGCTGGCGGTGTTTTCTGGTCAGGCGTGGCTTTCTCAGGGGACGCCTGGCACCATAGCCTGCTTGATCCAGTCGTTGGTTGACTAGCCTTCTGGATACAGGCACATTTGACAGTTGCTGCCACTCAGCCCTAAGCCGATTCGCTGACTTGGTACGGCCATTGCGGACTAACCGGTGCAGCTGGCGATCATCCCTCCTTGTGGTTCTGCGGGGACATCCTGGCTTCGGTATTGGAGTAGGGACACCCCTCTGAGCATTTCGTTTCAGGATCTTTGACACCTGACCTTGAGTGATGCCATACTGCCGAGCAATAGCATGCTTTCATGCCGTCATTTCGTAAAGCCACCACTCCATGACAAACGGCATTGTCGAGTTGACGGACCATCTCCAGAGAAAGCGGCAATAACTTTTGGAGACGTGCAGCAGTTGTTTTCCCACTAATACAGAACGCAACAACCCTTGTATACCCGACTGTGAAGCCAATCGTCAAATGCACCTGTCCGTACATTTTGCCACGCCACCTGTGATATAATCCTGTTGTTGACTTCTTGCTGCGACAGACAATCAGTGACGTGGTTCTTTTAACAAATAAATCACCAAAGTGTAAAAGAAACTCACCAGATTGATATACTGAGTAAAGAAAGTAAACCCAAGTCAAGAAGAAAAAAATATTCCATATTAAATGCCAAGTCTGTGTGTGTGTGTGTGTATATGTATATATATATGTGTGTATATGTATATATATATATATGTGTGTATATGTATATATATATATATATGTGTGTATATGTATATATATATATATATATGTGTGTATATGTATATATATATATGTGTGTATATGTATATATATATATATATATGTGTGTATATGTATATATATATATATGTGTGTATATGTATATATATATATAGTCATGCGTCGCTTTAAGTCCGTCCGAACAACGTCCGATCGCTTTTACGTCCGTGGCCCATAAAAAAAACAAAAAAATAATGGGGATAAAAAAACCCCGTTCAGACAACGGGACGTAGCGGACGTAAGTGGCCTTCGAGCACGCTCATGCATGCATCATGTGTTCTTAAGCAAAATAGATTGTGCTGCCAGGCGTATGATGATACAGTACAGTAACTATCTATCCATAATATGTTTTGATAGATATATGAAATGCCTATGTTACTGGTTTATGTTTTTTGGCTGTTGTAGTGTACAGTACTTTTCATTTGATTTCCTTACTTACGAAATAAAAAGTTTACAAACAGTATAACAGTGTATGCTTGGTTTTGCCTCGTCGGCAGCGCCGCACCATCATCAGCATCCAGTCTCGATTACCCCCGCGTATTGTGAGCGTTTTTCCATTTTATTTTCATTTGATTTTTATTAAAATCAATCCACCCTAAAGTTAATCATGGGTCCCAAATGCAGCGCAACCAGCCCTAGTGGTAGCAGCAGTAAGAAACAATGCAAGAGCATTGATTTGGAGGAGAAGCAGAAAATAATAAGACAGCGTGAGGGCGGCAAATCTGTGAATGCTATCACACGTGATTTTGGCATGTTTTTTGGCACGAATACCACCTCTTTGATTCAGCCTATGGATCAAGGGGCTATTGCAGCTTTCAAGTCCTATGTTCGGACAACGTCCAATTCGGTTAACGTCACGTTTTCAAGAACGTATCTAGGACGTTAAGCGACGCATGACTGTGTATATGTATATATATATATATATATATATATATCTATATATATATGTAGGTTTGAATCTTCTTGGGTATGTCTGTATCAGGTTTGCACATCTGGATTTGGGGAGTTTTTTTTTTCCATTCTTCCTTGCAAATTTGCTCAAGCTCTGTCAAGTTGGATGGGGAGTGTCAGCTGTCAGTGAACAGTAATCTTCAAGTCTTTCCACAGATTCTCAATGAGATTCAAGTCTGGGATTTGGATGGGCCATTCAAGGACTTTCACGTTCTTGTTCTGAAGCCATTCCCGTGTTGCTTTGGCTGTATGCTTGGGGTCATTGTCCTGTTGGAACATAAATCTTCACCACAGTCTAAGGTCTTTTGCACTTTGAAGCAGGTTCTCCTTCAGGATTTGCCTGTATTTGGCTCCATTCATTGTTCCCTCTATCCTTGCAAGCTTCCCAGGCCGTGTTGCTGAAAAGCATCCCCATAGCATGATGCTGCCATCACCATGCTTCACGGTTGGGATGGTGTTAGATGGGTGATGAGCTCTGCTTTGTTTCTGTTAGATGTAGCGCTTTGTATTCAAGCCAAAGAGTTCAATTTTCGTCTCATCAGACCACAGAATCGTTTGCCTCATCGTGTGTGCATGCACACGTTGCTGCTGTTGGCTGCCAACTCCACACGTCGGTGGGTTTCAGGAGATGGAACGGAGACCAGCCAGGTCTCAAAATATCCACCACCAGTGTGTGTGTGTGTCTTTGTGTACGTGCGTGCACACTCCTTCCTGAGCCTTCAATCACTCGAAAAGGATGTACGGCAAATTAAAGTGTCTTGCAAAGTGAATGAAATGGGTGGCAACTTCAGAGATTTATTTTTCTCTAAAATTTATTTCTTGTCGAAGTTGTTTTCGTATACAGCCTGTGGCTGCTGGTTGCACAATTTCTCTGGAAGGGCGTTTGTGCTGCTGATGCAGTGCCCCAATTACCAGTGAGCTGGTACTCAATTTGCCGACCTCAGAAGGATGACAGGCTGAGTGAACCCCCCTGGTGTTAATTCAACGATCGACCGGGATTCAAACTCAAGATCCTCGGATGCCAAGCCAGTACTCTAACCGTAAAGCCAACACCAGGCTTATTTGTTATAGATAAATTAAGTAGTCGAGTTGTTAATTTGCTTTTTAAACTTTTTTTTTGATGTTTTCACAATGTTTCTATACTTTAATAATGAAGGAAAATAGAAACAACATGCAACTGTAATTCACATTTGAAGAAATATTTATTTTAGCTGCTCCAGTTTTCGTTGCTTGCATCCGTTTATATCCCGCAGCAGGAAATGTGACAGAGAACCTGAAAACCATGACAAGCCAGGTGTCACCAGGGCATGTTGTTAGCATAATGGCAGTGCGTAATGCCTTGGGTGTTGGCTTGCGTGTGGCTGATATAACAGCATCACAAGAGGCTCCCCGGGTGTCACCTGACTCTTGCACTTCATCTCACGGTGAGTCAACATTATGTTTAATGTGTATAAAGATTTATCATTACCATGCCAAATGTGTCTTTTTATATAACTAAACGTGCTCAAGTAAAATGTGATCCAGAATGTTGCCATTCGCATCATACAAAGAAATGCACAATTACGTGTGTGTGTGTGTGTGTGTGTGTGTGTGTGTGTGTGTGTGTGTGTGTGTGTGTGTGTGTGTTTGTTTGTTTGTTTGTGTGTTTGTGTGTTTTTTTTATATAAATAATAGAAAGAAAGGCGCTTCCATACAGAAAGTAAAACTAGATATATAATATAATAATAACCACCTTTAGAGGCCATTTTTCCCCGCAAGCGGGGGTTGGCCTTTTTCGGGAACCGTGGTTGTTGTTGTTTTTCGGTCCCCTTTTTGAAGCAATGTTTTACGGCCGGATGCCCTTCCTGACGCCAACCCTTTTTGCCGCCTTTAACGACAAACAGGGAATTACCAGTGAACTGGTACTCAATTAGCCGACCTCGGAAGGATGACAGGCTGAGTCAACCCCCCTGGCGTTAATTCAACGATCGACTGGGATTCGAACTCAGGATCCTAGGATCCTAAGCTGGCACCCTAGCCGCTAGCCCAACACCAGGGTATAGAAAGTAAAACTAGATCTGCTCCACAAATTTCAACAAATAGGCAAGAGCAGACCCAGTTTCAGGCGACGTTTCACCCACTTCACAGCAGACCTCAGGCCAATAGAACAGGAGCCCCAGCACGTACCAGTTTTTATTCACCATGTGGCCGCTTTCAGTCACGTGCCAGTGCTCAAGGTGAGATGGAGGAGTTATTTTTTATTTTTGCAAACCTCAAACAAATAAATAATCATCAAAGCACATCATTGATGGGCTGCTCTGCTATATATATATATATATATATATATATATATATATATATATATATATATATATATATATATATATATATATATATATATATATATATATATATATATATATATATATATATATATATATATATATATATTTATATGTATATATATATATATATATATATATATATATATATATACATATATATAACTGTAAGAAATAGTAGAAACTCCAAAGTACGAGCAGGGCGTCTCATTTGTATTGAATATATAATCGTTAGATTAAATAAGACGCGGACGTAGCTTCAGGACGTCGATCTTTAATTGTCGACAAGCTTTCGACCAACAAAGGTCTTCTTCTGAGTCTACAAAAACAGCAGGCATGTATATCAGTCAAGTATGTATGGTGATATGTGTGTATGCAAGCTCTTCCTTCTGTATGCATTTTCTACACACATCACACATCTCACACACATATCACCATACATACTTGACTGATATACATGCCTGCTGTTTTTGTTGACTCAGAAGAAGACCTTTGTTGGTCGAAAGCTTGTCGACAATTAAAGATCGACGTCCTGAAGCTACGTCCGCGTCTTATTTAATCTAACGATTATATACATATATATATATATAAATATATATATACATATATATATACATACATACATACATACATACATACATACATACATATATATATATATTGTTATTTCTCACACGTGATCTGGTCTTGTATGTTTGTGCCGTGAGCATTTGTGTGTGCTTGTTATTGTTTTTGGTGTTGGTGTTGTGCTTCCGGGGCACGACCATTGGTGGTTTTATGACTGGGTTGGACGTGAAGCCGTGCAGGTTGGTTGTGTGATTGTTGGAGTTTCCGTTGGGTGTTGTGCACACGTGGGTGTGGTGATTGGGATCAAGTGTTGTTGTTTGTTGCTCACCTTATCCAGCTGTTTGTGCCATGCTGTTTTAGCCATTTGTTTGAGAGGTGTGTATTGTGTGGGTATGGCCACTGTCTCCCCATTTAATTTTGCTTGAGATTTGCAAAAATAAAAAACTCCTCTGTCTGACCTCGAACACGGGCACACATACATATTGTCGCGTGACCGTCTTTGATTAATATCAGGCGGTCACGGATGCCGATCGCGAAGGCCTGAACCCCTGAGGCGAAAACTCAATGGCGGACTGCGGAACCAAAAAGCTACACCAAAGCGCGCGGGATGGAGGGGAGCGGCGAGACCCCCGCAGTCTTACCTGTTCTCGGGCGTCTCCAATGCTGCTGCAAATTAAATAAATCACACGGAAAACTGCGTTCAGGAATATATACAGAAAATAATACAAGGGTTTATTAATATAAAAGCAAGCACAGGAAAATACGCGCCGGTAATAATTCTAATAAGAAACCTAAATTGGGATCCCACACACCAACTTCAGAAACAAGAACAAAGGAATGGAATACGAAAATAATTGTCTCGTCGTGTAAAATGTAATAGCGGAGCTCGGGCTTATCTGGTCTTTGTCGTCTTCATTGTAACGCGGCCCTCTCCGTCTGCCCCCGAGCACCACCAGGCCTCGTCGGTTCAACGGCACACCACGAGGTCCCTCACTCCACAGGTCCAATGCAGGGCTGCACGAAGCAAGCGAACTCCACTCGGGCTGCCGGCCGGGTCTAAAGCTGCTCGAGCTGCAACTCTCCACTCGACCAGGGACAGGACTCTCCAAACTTGGGATCGCACCGGGACTGCCAACTCAAGCCGTGAACTGCGAACCGAACTGGTCAACTGCTCTGAACCAACTCACTTTCAGACTCGCGTTCGGCGCTCGCTGATCTCTCCTCTCGAACCAAAGTCCTGCCGCGCCTCGTATCACTCCGCGGCGGTGACGTCAGCCTTGGCACGCCACCCAATCAGTGGCCTCCACCGAATCACAGGCCTGTGGTGTGGTCATAGCACGTGGCACTCTATCTGGATAGGCCCGCCAGAGGTGTAGGTGGCTGTGGCCATTATCGGCGGTGTCCCGGCCTGGTTTCCTTTTGCCGGTTCTCTTTCACAGTCATGTCAGGGAAGGGCGTTACTGAGTGTTGCAATAAGGACCTGTCGGAATGTCTATGTTGGTCTGCAGTGCCAAAAAGGACAAAGGTTTGGCTGACCAGGTGAGACATACAAGGGCGCTACTCTTTAATCCCTAACTCTACTTAACACACGAACCTCCTGGTAGATTCACAAGTATACTCCTTACCGACAAAACGCCTACACATGAACTTATTGCAGGTAGTTTTCCTTACCGCGACACACGAAGCATGTTACCTACTCAGATCTATCTGCTCTACATATTGCTCTACCCCACCAGACATAACAATATATATATACACACACACACACACACACACACGCACACGCACACACAAACACACACACATACACACACACACACACACACACATCATAAGTCAGGAGTGTCCACCCATCCATTCCAAGATTTCTCCATCAATTTTGGGGCTAGACCCGCCAAACCTTCTGTGGAACATTTATGGGTCCCAGCGGATGTCAAAAGGTAGGTATGAGGTTTCAGAAATTCCTCAATAAAATTGTGATTTTGAAATGTGATTGACACGGACCTTGCTCCCGAATCCGGAAGTGAACAGATGACAACGTTTGGCTGTTTTGATAATCTCAATACAATCGTGATTTAACATTATATTTTGATTTATTAACCCTATGTTATTAATTTGTGATTGGAATGAGGAATGATGCTGCTTGGAATGAAAATATAGAGATGTTGAATGGAAAGCAGAATGAGGAAATTACATGAGGTTTTTCATCCGTGATATTTGCGGATTCGCCATTTGCAGTTTTCCATTGACTGGGTATAGAAACATTCAGACTGGCTACGTTTTTTTCCCCCAAGTCATGCACGAACAGGCTGTCCATGCCTCACGTTCCACTGAAGATGGCACAGGAATGTGGAATTTATTGGTTCATAAGTTGGCAGTCACCGTTTCCGCATTGCTTGTTTGTTTCCAACCTCCCACCCCTGTGTGGCACGGGTACCTCACTCGTGTATATATATATATATATATATATATATATATATATATATATATATATATATATATATATATATATATATATATATATATATATATATATATATATTCAGTTTATTTGGACAACCCAAGATGTACAGTGTATTCAGAAAGTATTCAGACCCCTTCACTTTTTTCACATTTTGTGATGGTTGCAGCCTTATGCTGAAATCGTTTAAATTCATTTTTTCTCTCATCAATCTACACTCAATACCCCATAATGACAAAGAGAAAACAGGATTTTAGAAGTTTTGCAAATTTATTAAAAAGAAAAAACTGAAATATCATATTGACATAAGTATTCAGACCCTTAACTCAGTACTTAGTTGAAGCACCTTTGGCAGTGATTACAACCTCGAGTCTTCTTGGGTATGACTCGACAAGCCTTGCACACCTGGATCTGGGGATTTTCTGCCATTCTTCTCTGCAGATCCTCTCAAGCTCTGTCAGGTTGAATGGGGACCGTCGGTGGACAGCCATTTTCAGGTCTCTCCAGAGATGTTCGATTGGGTTCAAGTCAGGGCTCTGGCTGGGCCACTCAAGGACCTTCACAGAGTTGTCCCTAAGGCACTCCAGCGTTGTCTTGGCTGTGTGCTCAGGGTCATTGTCCTGTTGGAAGGTTAACCTTCAGCCCAGTCTGAGGGCCTGAGCGATCTGTTTCAGGCTTTCATTAAGGATATCTCTGTACTTTGCTCCATTAATTGTTCCCTCAACCCTGACCATTCCCCCAGTCCCTGCTGCTGAAAAACACCCCCACCGCATGATTCTGCCACCACCATGCTTCACCGTTGGGATGGTATTGGACAGGTGATGAGCGGTGCCTGGTTTACTCCAGACATGACGCTTAGAATTGAGGCCAAACAGTTCAATCTTGGTTTCATCAGACCACAGAATCTTGTTTCTCACAGTCTGAGAGTCCTTTAGGTGCTTTTTTGCAAAATCCAAGCGGGCTTTCATGTGTCTTTCACTGAGGAGAGGCTTCCGTCTGGCCAATCTGCCATAAAGCCCAGATCGGTGGAGTGTTGCAGTGATGATTGTCATTCTGGAAGTTTCTCCCATCTCCACACAGGATATCTGGAGCTCAGCTAGAGTAACCATCGGGTTCTTGGTCACCTCTCTTACCAAGGCCCTTCTCCCCCGATTGCTCAGTCTGGCCGGGCGGCCAGCTCTAGGAAGAGTCCTGGTTGTTCCAAACTTCTTCCTTTTAAGAATTATGGAGGCCACTGTGCTCTTGGGAACCTTCAATGCAGCAGAGATTTTTTTGTAGGTTTCCCTAGATCTGTGCCTCGACACAATCCTGTCTCTGAGCTCTTCAGGCAGTTCCTTCGACCTCATGGCTTGGTTTTTGCTCTGATATGCATTGTCAGCTGTGAGACCTTATATAGACAGGTGTGTGCCTTTCCAAATCACGTCCAATCAATTGAATTTACCACAGGTGGACTCCAATCAAGGTGTAGAAACAAGTCAAAGATGATCAAGAGAAATGGGAGGCACCTGAGCTAAATTTCAAGTGTCATAGCAAAGGGTCTGAATACTTATGTAAATGTGATATTTCAGTTTTTTATTTTCAATAAATTTGCAAATCTTTCTAAAATCCTGTTTTCTCTTTGTCATTATGGGGTATTGAGTGTAGATTGATGAGGGAAAAATGAATTTAAACGATTTCAGCATAAGGCTGCAACATAACAAAATGTGAAAAAAGTGAAGGGGTCTGAATACTTTCTGAATGCACTGTATAAATCAGATGCTCCATTTCGGCCCATCGTTTCAACAGAGGGCTCACTGACCTATAATCTAGCGAATCACACAGCTGAGATCCTTCAACCACTTGTCGGAAAGACTCGACACCACGTTATAAACTCAGAACATTTCATTCAGCACATCCAGCAGTTTGACATTCTTCCCTGCAACACCCCCATCAGTTTCGACGTGTAATCACTTTTTACCAGCATCCCTGCTTTCGAGACCAACTCCATCATCAAACATTGTCTACAAGAAGACTCCACCATTCAGCAATGTACCGGTCTATCACCAGATCAAATTTATGATCTTCTTATGTGTCTCAATTCTACATCTTTCAAATGGCAAGACTTGTTCTCCCAACAAAAGGAAGACACAGCTATGGGTTCTCCACTCTCACCCACAGTAGCAAACCTCTTCAAGGAAGACTTTGAATGCTCAGCCCTCCTCTTGGCGCCATTTAAACCCAAACTCTGGCTCCGTTATGTAGAACCAACACCGGAAAGTAGATCAGAAAACGGGATACCCATCCGTGATATCTGGCTTTCCCTCATTAACAAGCAGGCAACTACTAACATAGGCATCAACACGGAAAATGATGAGCAAAACCACATCGGCCAATCAGCACCCCAAAATAACCAAAATAACCAAAAATGGGCTCATCTGATCATGTGCTTGTTAAAGTGGACATCTCTCTGACCATTCTCAGAGAGCCTCCTCAGCGTCGACGAGTCTGGCATTTCACTCAGGCCAACTGGCACGGTCTTCAAGCAGCCATCAATCATCTGGACTGGTCTCCCATCTCTACCGCCTCTGACATCAACTCATCCTGGGAATTCTTCCAAAGTAAATTGCTCTCTCTCATGCACAGATTTATCCCATCTCGTCTTCAGTTGTCATACCCTTCCTCCCGTCCATGGTACACGGAATCTTGTGGTGAGGCTGTTGCTCAGAAACAACTTGCTTTCGTCTCCTGGAAAGCAAATCCAACGGAAGGAAATCTCATTTCCTTTCACAAAGCCCGAAACAAGTGTGTGTCCACCCTTAGGAGAGCCAGGAAACAATATCTCTACTCTCAAGACTGAACTCTCAAACCTGTCTTCCTCTTCCAAATCCTGGTGGCGTCTGGTCAAATCTGTTTCTGGTGTTTGTTCCCCCTCCATCCCCTTCCTTACCTCAAACGGCTACACAGCTGACTCCGCACGTGAAAAAGCTGAATGCCTCAACTCTGTGTTTGCCTCAAAATCTTGTGTCCCAAATCCATCCCTCTCTGTACCCACCGTACCCAGTCGTACCCAGCTGCCCCTGCATTCTGTGTCCTATTCTCCTGACAAGGTGGAGAAGTTTCTGTCAATCCTCGACTCTGATTCTGCAACTGGAACAGAAGGCATCAGCCCACGGGTCCTACAATCCTGCTCTGCCGCTCTTTCACTCCCTCTCTCTGTTCTCTTCACACTCTCTTTTGCTCAAGGTCATCTGCCATCAGCTTGGAAATCGGCCAACATCACCGCTTTACACAAAAAAGGTGCAAAAACAGATCCTTGCAACTACAGACCAATCAATCAGCCTTCTCCCAATTATCAGCAAAGTCATGGAATCCATCATTGCTTCGGATATGAAATCTTTCCTCTTCTCCAATGGCTTGATCTCTGATCATCAATTTGGTTTCAGACCAGGTCATTCTACTCTGGACATGTTGCTTCTGCTGTCTCCACAATGTATGGAGGACCTCAATGAACCACCTTTAGAGGCCATTTTTCCCTGCAGAGCAGGGGTTGGCCTTTTGGGCACCATGGCCCCTTTTTGAAGCAATGTTTTATGGCCGGATGTCCTTCCTGGCGCCAACCCTGTTAGTCGCCCCTTGCGACACACATGGAATTACCAGTGAACTGGTACTCAATTTGCCGACCTCGGAAGGATGACAGGCTGAGTCAACCCCCCTGGCGTTAATTCAGCGATCGACCGGGATTCGACAGGGAGGGGCGTATGCTGCATGTGTGAGAAGTGTTATGATTTATGGGAGTGAGACATGGGTAATGAACGTCGAGCAGCAACGAAGGCTGGAAAGGGTGGAAATGCGAATGGTTCGATGGATGTGTGGAGTATCGTTGAGAGAGAGGAAGACAAATGATGAATTGCGAAAGATGATGGGAATAGAGCCTGTGATGGATGCTGTGAAGAGAAACAGGTTGAGATGGTTTGGTCACGTGTTGAGGAAGGATGAAAGTGACTGGTTGAAAAGAGTGATGGGAATGAATGTAGAAGGAAGTAGAGGACGGGGAAGACCGAGAAAGACTTGGCTAAAGATGGTCGAAGAATAAATGCGGGCAAGGGGGTTAACAAGGGGAGATGCAGAAAATAGGGCAAAATGGAGAACATTGTCATGGGAACCGCAAGGCTGACCCCCGCTTTTGCAGGGAAAATGGCCTTAAAATGCCTGTTGTTGTTGTTGTTGACCGGGATTCGAACCCAGGATCCTAGGATCCCAAGCCGGCACCCTAACAACTAATCTAACACCAGGCAATATAATATAATATAATAAATAACAGGGGTATAAAAGATCAAGGTTTTGGATGGGGGAAGATAAGAGGTGGTGGTGAACAGCTGTTTTAAAGACCTGCGGGGAGGAGAGGGATTGAAAAGAGTGTGGGACTTTGTTTCAGAGGCGGGAGAAAAGAGGAATGAAGGAGTGAAGGTGAGCAGAGAGTCTTGATTTTGGAAGTTTCACCAGAAGAGGGTTGCTGGCAGATCTTGTGTGTCCTGCAGGAATATTTGGGGGGGCAGAGCCCAGAGAGAGCTGGGGGTGCAAGGCCGGAAAGGAGTCTGTAGAAGACAGAAAGACCACCAAACCTGCCTGTGGTGAGCGAGTGAAAGGCCCTCAGAATCAGCTTCATCGTGGGAGATTCCAATGATTCTGAATGCATTGGTTTCAACTGCGTGAAGCCGAGCTAGGTGTGAGGCAGGAGCACCAGCCCAGAGGGGAGAGCAGAATTATATTGAGCTGCGGATGAAAGCTTTGTATGTGGTGAGGAGATCAGAAGTGCCCAGAAAGGACTTCGCATGACGGAGGATGTCCAGTCGGCGACTGGCTTTGGAGGCCAGCTTGGAAATGTGGTTTTCCCATGAATGATCATGGCAGATAGTGAGACACAAAAGCTTGAGTGACAGAACTTCTTCAAGAGGATTGTTCAGAAAGTAGATGGGAGGGTTGTCCAGACGGTCTTTTCGGAGAGACAAAGTGAGAGTGTGAGAATTGTCAGGATTGAAAGACATGTTCCATTTGCTTGACAAGTTCGTGATTATGTCCAGGTCTGCAGAGAGTGAGGAGGCTGCTGCCCGCCGATCTGAGGGGTGAGATATGGAGTGGCAGAGAGTGGAGTCATCAGCAAAGAGATAGAGAGGATTTTCCAGAGAGTCGGAGAGATCATTGATGAACACCAGAAAAAGCACAGGGTCCAGAACACTCCTTCATTCCTCTTTTCTCCTGCCTCTGAAACAAAGTCCCACACTCTCTTCAATCCCTCTCCTCCCTGCAGGTCTTTAAAACAGCTGTTCACCACCACCTATCTTCCCCCATCCAAAACCTTGATCTTTTATACCCCTGTTAAAACACCACAAATCCGCCTCTTTAAATCCCCAACTTCTTTCCTGAAATTCCTAGAAGTGTTCATTTGCTTTATACCATGTACCTCTCCCTCGTCCCCAGCCCTCCCCCTTCCACAGATCTATCGATGTCCCTGTTCTCTACTTTTGTTGTGCTTGTGTGCTTCCCTCTCTCTCCCCCTGTTGTCTCCTGCTCCCTTCATTGTATGTTTTATGTGTCTGTGCATCTTTTCATGTTCAATGTGTTGGCTCTGACATGAGCCTCGATTCAAAATTTTAAAAAACAAACAAAAAGAAACATGTAGATGGAGGGAATCTGGATACCAAATGCATACAATATATATATATATGTGTGTGCAAAATAAGTGATGGTGGGCTCAGGTCAAGGACCTGATGTGGTATTTGATAGTCAGCCTCCCAAACGTGTTAGCACACATCATGAAGTATTCTCGTACTCCATATGTTGGGATGGCATGGGGAAAAAGATGGCCGCCCATTCAAATTTATTCATAATGATATGCATAAAACTACTATAGAGTGAAGGCGTAAGTATTTAAAGCCATATTTTTTATTCTCAAAGATTTTTATAACTCACGGGAATGAAATATACGCAAAAATATTTTCTTTCTTTTTTTTTTTTGCAGAGAGATCGCAAAATCTCCGATTTGCTCATGCACAGATTTGTTGATAAATGTCATTCTGCCTCGTACAATAATGGCTAAAGCAATTACGTTGATTTCAATGGAAAGAAGCGACATTCTCTCTTGGGTATTGCACCTGGACCATAACAAAAAAAAATTTAATACAAAAAAAAAAAATACACCACAAAAGAACACCAAAGCGATGACGTCGCGTTGGCACGACAACACACAGCCTAGTATAATACGCTCGTAGAATATGGCCACCGGAACTTTGTGAAGTTGGGTGCAGTGTTTTGTTCCAGATTGTAATCGCCAATCGGAGAGTCATTCCTGCAGCTTTTATCATTTTCAAGGACAAAAATCAAGGGAATGCAGAAAAATAGGAGAGACAGAGACAGACGAAACGAAACACTGAAATCAGCTAGTAAGACGGTTCAGTTGGGAAAGGTTAACGGGGGTAGGTAATAAAGCATGCTGGACTCGGAGTATCGGAGTACTGAGAGCAAGCGCGGAATATTGGAAAATACATGTTAGAAAACAGAGACACCTGATTTACCTGTGAATGTGAGAGCAACAGACCCTGTGCTTTGGCCTCATTATGGGGGGTTCCAATAATTTTGACAGCTTTTTAAATTCCACAAAATCCCAAAGAGACAGATTTGATGCTGGGGCACCAGCTCATAGTGGAGAACATTACTCCACCGAGCTACGGACAAATGCCTTTATAGAATGCGAGTAGTTGGATCAATGAAGGATGCCCAGTCTGAAGCTTGCTTTGGAGGTCGTCTTTGCTATGGTTGGCCCAGGAAAGGTTATGGCTGATAGTGAGGTGTAGAAGTTCAAAAAAATCAAACCTCTTCTGTTGGATGACCAAGAAGACAGTTAGGTAGGTTCGGCTGATTAACCTTCCAGAGCAATAGGGTGAGACTGAGATTTTCCTGGATTGAAGGACGTTCCATTGAATCTGCCATGAGATTTTCCATTGAATCCCAGGCTTATCAGCATGTTTGGAACACAGCTCTCATTTGTCTTGACTGTCGGTCCATATGGCTAGACTTTGCAAATATTTTTGGACTAGTAATGCATAAAGTGATCAGGAATGTGGAATTATTTTTCTGGAATTCTTTATTTGTTTATGCATCTAGTGGTAAGAGATGCAAACTATTCTGGCAAATTTACCAATTTGGAACACTGCCAAAAACTCCTCGATAACACACACTTACAGAACACTTCATCCTTCTGATAGGAGCACTTTGCAACAACTGATGCTGTGCTGCAATGGCTGGTTGAGTTGATTGCTTGTGCTGGTAAGTGTAGTTAATGTGGTCAAAAGTTAATCTCTAGCTCTGAAAATCCACTTTCACAATTTTGAGTGACTGGATTCCTACTTTTGTGTAAAATCAAGTCTTGGGCATTGCTTCAATCTTCAACTCAACATTGGGTCACGTGGTGGGAGTTCACAGCTCGACAGTGCTTCTGACAATATCCTAAGCCTCGGTTGGAGCTCCCCCATCTGATCTTTGGCTAACATAACAGGTCACCTGTCTGTAACTGGGGCATTTTGTGCTTCATTGTCCCATTTAGTATTTTTTATCGGACTTGTTTTAGTAGCCAATAGTGTGGCCATTGCACGATTTATAAACTTAAGTAAGACCTAGAGGGAAGTGTCATCAGTCATCACCATCCAGGAGAATATTGCTCTGTACTTTCAACATCAGGGAAGAACACAAATTGTCACGTAAATGTTTTTAAATAAATAAATATGCTTTCGGGACCATTTTATTTCATTATCATTGTTGTTAATATTATTATTATTATTATTACTTTTGCCACCTAAGGTGGATGGTGGCTGTTTTCACCCCTGTTTGTTTGTCTGTCTGTCTGCGAGAAGAATATCTCAAAAAGTTATGGACGAATTCGGACAAAGTTTGGTGGACAGGTTGGGGGTGTGACAAAGACGAATTGATTTGATTTTGGTGAAGTTCCAGGGATCTTGATACGATAATTTCTTTTAATTTGTAAAGCGATTCTTCACCGTGACACACAACATACATATATATATATATATATATATATATATATATATATATATATATATATATATATATATATATATATATATATATATATATATATATAAAACGGGAGATTAAATCAGACGCGGACGTAGCTTCAGAACGGTCGATCTTTAATTCTCGACAAGCTTTCGACCAACAAAGGTCTTCTTCTTAGTCTACAGAAACAACAGGCATGTATATCAGACAAGTATGTACAGTGATATGTGTGTAAGATGTGTGATATGTGGAGAAGATGCATATAAAAAGAAGAGCCACGCTAAAGCTCACTCACCGACCCCAAGTTCAGCGGAAGTGAAGCGCAGCTTACAGTTATCGTTCACGTTAGTTTGTGCACGTGCATATACAAATATATATATACATACATACATAAACACACAAGCATATGTTCATATACCATTTATATTCATATTTATATATTTATATAAATGACATATAAAGGTAGAATGAGTGAATGAATGGGTTAATGATTTGATTGGGTTGATGTTGAAACATGCTTTAATCATCAAAATTTATGCCACGAGGGATTTTTGTCCGAAGTTTATGTATCCAAAAGGACTCACGTTTCAGAAGCACCCACAGCCCCACAACAAAGAAACTAGGATCCCTGGCTTCGATAAATGCACAGCAAACAAATGTATTATTCACAAGCATTTACAAGAAGGAAACAAATTTTGTAGTTCTAGCACTGGACAAAAATTCCCCATCACCTCCTATATGAACTGCAAATCGACATGTCATATACCTAATCAATTGCCAAAAGTGCACCAAACAATATGTTGGAAAAACTGAGAATACAATCCACACACGACTTAATAACACCCGGTCAGAAATCAACAACTTCCACACCAGTCAGGGCAAATCTCTACCTTACACGATACACTTTAATCAACCGGATCACTCTATAAATGACATTCAAATCTCTGCCATTGAATCAATTACAAATCGATCACACACCACGATTCTGAAACGTGAGTCCTTTTGGATACATAAACTTCGGACAAAAATCCCTCATGGCATAAATTTTGATGATTAAAGCATGTTTCAACATCAACCCAATCAAATCATTAACCCATTCATTCACTCATTCACTCATTCATTCATTCTACCTTTATATGTCATTTATATAAATATATAAATAAATATATAAATATATTGTATGAATATAAATGGTATATGAATATATGCTTGTGTGTTTATGTATGTATGTATGTATGTATGTATATATATATTTGTATATGCACATGCACAAACTGTAACGTGAACGATAACTGTAGGCTGCGCTTCACTTACGCTGAACTTGGGGACGGTGAGTCAGCTTTAGCGTGGCTCTTCTTTTTATATGCATCTTCTACACATATCACACATCTTACACACATATCACTGTACATACTTGTCTGATATACATGCCTGTTGTTTCTGTAGACTAAGAAGAAGACCTTTGTTGGTCGAAAGCTTGTCGAGAATTAAAGATCGACCGTCCTGAAGCTACACCCGCGTCTGATTTAATCTCCCGATTATTTATTTAATGCAAATGAGATGCCCTGCTCGTACTGTGGAGTTTCTACTATTTCTCACAGTTAGGCCGAGAAAAATATATTTCCGGTCTCTGGTCAGCGCGCGCATCGATTTTGACCCTGCGCGTCAACAATTTTTTTTTTCTCCAAATTTCCAACGGTACCTACAACAGCGCGCACCTGTTGTTGCCGCCCGGCGCGCTATCTCGGGAAATACGGGTCTGTGAGGGTCGCCATTGGTATCGACGTTCGCGCACGGTTCTCCCCCACAAAACTCCGTTTAGTTTGTCCAAATCCAACCAGCCGTTCCAAAGATATGAGTGGTGTTGTGTGCCGTGACGTCATTAATCCAATCGGCTGGATATTGTCATTTATTTAAACTAAGACGTTCTTTGTCGGGTTCGTGTGAAGCAACCAGAAGGCCGAGAGAGCTGCGGGTGGTCTCGTTAGTTAGGCCTGGATCCTACCTCATTTGTCATGAAGTTGTAAGTGTCTGTGATAATGTGGTGGATTGGGAGAAGGGATCGTGGGAGACCATCGGCCTGTTAGACCACTTGCGCATGCGCAGTGTTGACGCGATCGACGCATTGGAATGTTTGACGGTACGGCGACGTGATCTCGAGAACGAAATGGCAGTCTATAATATGCTTGAAGAACTTCATGATTTTCAGAATAAATACATTTTAAAATAACTTAAGCTTGTGTTCATTATTTACAAAAAGGCCTACCAGTCCCATTGGCTGTCTTTAATTTCTCCCTGGACGGCGCCAGTGCCGTATATTAACAGAGTCTGGCCAGCCTTTGATCTGCTCAACTACCGCCGTGATTGGTCGAGCCCACGTCACGTGGTTTACAGGTGCCATTTTGAATACCACCTCAGCCGAGCAGCTTTCCCGCAGCACCCATTCCGTGCCATTGCTTCGTATCGTTGCATATTTCATTTGAGTAATATTTCAATAAAATCAACCAATATGGTGTGTTGTGCCGCTTGGGGATGTTCTGTTAGACCAGGACAAGGTCGTATAATGCATAGATTTCCTCGAGACAAGGAACGAAGTGCTATTTGGGCGGTTAAAATACGCCGAGTTGGATGGAATCCATCACCTTACTCATATTTATGTTCGGTAAGTGAAATCGCTTAATATATATTGGTTTCAAATCAAAAGTGACATGACACGTGTGTATTAGGTCTCTGGTGAGCTTAACATTTATTTAGTCAACCATATATATCTATATATATAAAACACAGTTTGTGTGTGTGTGTGTGTGTGTGTGTGTGTGTGTGTGTGTGTGTGTGTGTGTGTGTGTGTGTGTGTGTGTGTGTGTGTGCGTGCGCGCACGCGTGATAGAGTGAGAGAGATATGTTACCGATAGACTCCGAAACGGAGAGGCTCACGTGCTTGATATTTGGCATAGACATGGCCATTGAGCCTGGGACGAACATGGCCGAGACCATATTTGACGAGATCCATATTGTTTTATTCATATTTACCTCAGCGAAGTACCCGCTAATCTCAGCCAGTGCCAGAACAGCTTGCTGATTCGCTCAGAGCGATCACGTGATGTTCCATCACGTCACACGTTTGCACGTAATTCAGGGCGAAAAGCGATTGTGCTTTTTCACCTTTATGCGATTGTGTTTTGTGTCAATTTTGTGCGATATGAATTAAATTTTAATTCATATTTCTTGTTTACGAATTCGAATACGAAGGATTTCCCCTTTCCCCTTTCGATTTTGAATACGAATCGAATACGAGCTTGAGTCGAGAGGGCAAATGTACGGGTTGGGAATGTATGGGTCTCCCTTCCCCCGCGTTGCCGGGTACTGGAGGGCGTGGGTCACAGGATCGGTGAGTCTCCAAAATCCGCTTCGTGCCCTTGCGAAGATGCAGGACGATGTCGCGATTGTTGTGCTGCTCTCCGACCATGAGAACTGCAACGTCATTGTTGACTGGCCCTCCCCTTCCCTCCCCCTCCCCCCCCCCCCCCCCCGTCTGTCCTCCCCCTCCCTCCCCCCTCCACCCTACCCCTTCCCCTTCTCCCCTCCCCCCTCCCCCTCCCCCTCCACCCTACCCCTTCCCCTTCTCCCCTCTCCCCTCCCCCTCTCCCTCCCCCTCCCGCTCCCCCCCTACCCTCCCCCCTCACCCCTCCCCTCGCCCCTCCCCTCCCTTTTCCCCTCCCCTCCTCCCCTTTCCCCCTCCCCTCCCCCTCCCCCTCCCCCCTCCCCCCAAGCGGAGATGTCCGAGGGGGCGCCGAACCGGGCGACCCAGGTGGCGATGAATGCCTGCGCGACGTCTGCCGCCGTCGTCGCCGCCAAAGGCACGGCCTCCGGCCACCAGGTGGTGCGGTCCACCATGGTAAGGACATGGGTGAAACCCCGCGAGGGGGGCAGAGGTCCCACCAGGTCCACGTGCACGTGGTCGAACCTACGTGCCGGCACCGTAAACGGGGCCAATGGGGCCTGGGTATGCCGGTGCACCTTCGCGCGCTGGCACGCGAGGCACGTCCTGGTCCAGCCGCGGACGGCCTTCCAGAGGCCATGCCAGACAAACTTGTCGGCGACCAACCTCTGGGAGGCCTTCGTGCCTGGGTGGGACAGGCCATGGATGGCGTCAAAAACCTGGCGCTGCCAGCCTGCGGGCACGATGGGGCGAGGCCGCCCAAGGGAGACGTCGCAAACGAGGGCCGTGACCGCGCCGTCGAAGGGCACCTCGGTGACGCGGAGGCCCGTGACGGCGGTCCGCAGGGCCTGGACCCCGGGGTCGGCGGCCTGGTCCGCCGCCATCCGGGCATAGTCGATGCCAAGGTGGACTGCGTGGGTGATGGCCCGGGAAAGGCAATCGGCCACCGTGTTGTCCTTTCCCGCAACGTGCCGGATGTCCGTCGTGTACTCGGACACGGCCGCGAGGTGACGCTGTTGCCGGGCCGACCACGGCTCGGTGACCTTGCCCATCGCGAAAACCAGCGGCTTGTGGTCACGAAGGCCGTGAACGCACGGCCCTCGAGCATATGGCGGAAGTGCCTGACCGCCAGGTGAAGCCCAAGCAACTCGCGGTCGAAGGTACTGTAACGGCGTTCGGGCGGGCGAAGCTGCCGGCTGAAGAACGCCAGCGGTTGCCAGGCACCACGCACCCATTGCTCGTACACCGCGCCCACCACGTAGTCCGAGGCGTCGGAGGTGAGGGCGATCGGTGCATCGGGCGCCGGGTGCGCGAGCATGGTGGCGTTGGCCAAGGTGAGCTTCGCGCCCGAGAACGCCACATCCATCTGCTCGGTCCAGGTAACGTCACCTTTGCCCGGCTTCCCTCGAAGGGCCTCGTGCAGGGGGCGCAGGAGCTGGGCGATGCGGGGCAGGAACCGATGGTAAAAGTTTACCATGCCCAGGAACTCCTGGAGCCCCTTGATCGTGCGGGGGCGCGGAAACCCCTTCACCGCCTCAACCTTGGCCGGTAGGGGGACGGCCCCGTGCCTGGTGACGCGATGCCCCAAAAAGTCAATGTCGGCGACGCCGAACCGGCACTTGGCGGGGTTCACGATGAGGCCATGCTGGCCCAGGCGTTCGAAGAGCGTGCGGAGGTGATGAAGGTGCTCTTCGCGGGACGCGCTGGCGACGAGGATGTCGTCCAGGTAGACGTACAAAAAATCTAAGCCGCGCAAGACGCTGTCCATGAGGCGCTGGAACGCCTGAGCCGCATTTTTCAAACTGAAGGGCATCCGAAGAAATTTGAAAAGCCCGAACGGCGTGATGACCGCCGTCTTCGGGATGTCCTCCGGCCTGACAGGGATCTGATGGTAGCCGCGTACGAGGTCCACCTTTGAAAAGAAGGACATCCCCGCCAACCGGGCGGAGAAGTCCTGGATGTGGGGGACGGGGTAGCGGTCGGGGGTGGTTGCGTCGTTGAGGCGCCGGTAGTCCTCGCACGGTCGCCATCCCCCGCTTGGGCACGATGTGGAGCGGGGACGCCCACGCGCTCTCGGAGCGCCGCACGATGCCGAGCCGCTCCAGCGTAGCAAATTCCGCTTTAGCTATGGCGAGCTTCGTCGGCTCGAGGGGCGTGCCCGGGCGTAGACCGGTGGCCCGGCGGTGGGGATGTGGTGTTCCACCCCGTGCTTGACGGCCCCCGCCGAGAAAGTGGGCTGAGTGAGGGCCGGGAAACCGGCGAGGAGGCGGGTGAATTCGTCCGCTGCCGGAAGCGTACAGATGAACCTGGCCGGAACTGAACCACTCAGCAAGCCGCTCGATGAGCCGCTCTGTGAGCTGCTCAACGAGGCGGGCAGCGTGCACGCGAGCGAGCTGAACGTCTCAGCCTGGACAAGCCTTCTGCGCTTTACATCCACCAGTAATCCATTAGCACATAAGAAGTCCGCGCCGAGCAGTGCCATAGGCACGTCGGCCGTAACGAACGACCAACGGAAAACCTGCCCTCCGAACCGCAGAGAGAGAGAGCGTTTTCCGTACGTGCGTATAGACGTACCATTGGCCGCAAGCTGCGCGGGACCTCGGCCCGCGGTTTGCTTGTCGGACGTACCGGCAGGAACAACACTCACCTGCGCTCCCGTGTCGCACAGGTAACGGCGCCCGGACAAGGTGTCCGTTATGTACAGGAGGCTGTTTGATCGGCCGGCGCTCAGTGCCACTACCGAGGGCTGGCCCGGGCGTTTCCCGACCTGCCGAATGAGCACGGCGGACGACATTGCTGAGCCTCGTGGCCGAACCTAGCGTGGAAAAAACACCAGGTTTGCGGCGAAGCCGGAGGCCGCGGTTTCCGCCGTGGTGGTGGGCGGG
>NC_136262.1:132597948-132650448 GCF_964187855.1 Myxine glutinosa | reverse complement strand
AGAAGAAGCAGGACTAAAAGCCAAACGCCTGAAGGCAGCCAAAGATGTCAGCCTCGATGACTCCCTGTACGAGTGGTTTGTTCAAGCTCGCTCAGAAGGCCTTCCAATGTCTGAATGGAGCAAAGAAGAGCTACACCAGTGGCACTCTGCCGACGACGAATGCCCAACATATGAGCACCTGGCGGACGCCGAGATCGTCCGTAACGTAACTATAGCACCGGCGGAGGCAAGTGTACCGATTCTCGAGCCACAAGAAGATGATAATGAAGAGCCTCCACCCCCACCCCCAAAAATGTCTGAAGTCATTGAACACCTTGAGGCTAGCCTCCGTTGGCTGGAGACCCAGGAGGTGGACCACATAAAAATCCTCCAACTCAGAAGCATTGTAGATTTCGCTCGCAGGCAGCGACATGCTACGTTCAAGCAAGGAACACTCGATCACTTTTTTAAGAAATAAACTCTAAATGATGATTGCTAATATTCTTGAATGTTTTTATTTGTTGTTTTAGGATGTTTTAGGATGTTAGGTCAACATTGGGTCAGTTTGAACGCTGATTTTCTTGAACCCCGATTTAGCGCGACCCCGCTTTTTTCGCGATGACATTTTATGGACCTCAACAATCGCGTTATAACGGGGCCACACTGTATTTGGACAGGAAAATGACCAAGTGATTTGGCTATAAATTTTTGATTTATTGATTAATCGATTAATTATTAAATTATTGGATTAATGACTTGATTAATTGGTTTTTTTAAGTTACAGATTCAGATGGAATGGTGGTGGTTTCGGTAATCTATTGGCCAATTGATTCATAATTTAATTATTTTATGATTATTATTTATTTATTTTCATTATTAATCACCTATTTATTTTCTTTCTCATCTGGGCAATATCTCAGGCACCTTTTGAGCTAGGAAGCTGATATATTCGGACATGACAGTGACCAAGTAATGTGGCTATAAAGGATATTGTTGATTTATTGATTAATCAATTGATCGATTTCTTATTTATTGATTAATCAATTATTTATTTCTTTTTTCGATTAATGGCTAGTAGAGGATAAATGTTGGTTCTGGCTCACCTTCGAATTAACATGTAAGTGAATGGGGAAAGCGCATTGAAATGCACTAAATTGCCCCTTTTTTCCTCTTTTTCTAAGCCCATTTACCTACTACTAAAACACATTGAAGTCAATGGTCTGCATTTAGCTTATTAACTCTCCCCATTTTTCATTATACTCGTACAGAGACCCAACGAATATTTGTGTTTAATTTTTAGGTAATAGCTTAATTTTCTTAAAAGAACAATCACCATCTAAAATATTGATAAATATAACATTAGAATTTAACTCCTGGTTTAAGTATCGCCGCTGAGCTGATTTGAAATGATAAACTTCTCTTAATGACCTTGTCTGAAATCCCCCAGTGCCACATACCATTTTGAGATTATAGTAAATTTATTTTCCCCCCAATCTCCTGACAACCATCAAAGTTTTCTGACCACTCTAGGATATTACCTCCCAGAGCTTCCAACTTATTCGTATTTAAATTTATTGGCTTATTTGTTTTATCTACTTTTACCCCTGTTATTTTTTCAATAAGACTTATTTGATATTTTTCACATTCATGATGTTTTCCATTTAAATACCAAGATTGTTGTTATCTCCACTCTTTGGTTTGGTTATTGCTTGGTTCTATCATTTCTATGTTCATAAAAAAGGCAGTGGTAGCCCGTTAAAATCCCTAACGCCCCCTCTTTATCTTATCACTTATATATGTCTTAACACTTATAACCATAAGGGAGACTATCAATTCCATTTTCTAAAATAAACCTCTTATCAAAAGCTTCAAGTGCTTTCTTATTCACCTCTTCTGAATATAATTGATGTTTATAACTTCTTATCGTATTCATTTTTCTAAACTCTTCTTTCTTTAAAGTTAAACAATTATAATTATTTTCAAAGTTTATTGTTTCTTTAATAACATTTTTCTTTATTTCTTTCAACTTTTTATCACTCTTTTCAATATTATTATCAATATATTTAAAAGCATAAGCCTTTGCTCTCAATTCCACAAATTCACTCATTACCTTACCCCCCAATTCATCCTTAAACTTTCCAATAACCTTTTTATTCTTTGAAGAAAACAACTTATCACCCGACTTGTCATTACTTGTATCATATATATCAATGTCATCAATCATATCTGAATAAACATCTTCTGTATCAATTTTCAAAATAAAACTATCTGTATCCATATAAAGTAGATCAACATCATTTTGATATTTCTTCCTTAAGTTATTGTAAAAGTAATCATACATTAATGACGTTGACAAGTCAAGAATTGATGTTCCAATATAAATAGGTTTATCCATTTCAATACTTTCTTTAACCAAATGGATCGCACAAAAGTTCTCTGAAAACACCTCTGCTCTTTGAAAACCGGGTCCATTAATTAATTTTGTTTCTTGTTTCCAAGATGAAGCAAGTCTTATGTTTTGTCTATTCCTAAGATTTCCATCGTCTTTCCAAATACAGCATTATTCATCAATTTATAAAAGTCTTTCTCAAAATCAGTTGTTGCTTCAGTTCTCTGGAGTGGGAGCACTCTGCCGAGTTCGCCGAGCGAGCAAGGCTTCCACTGCCGAAATCCAGCGCGGCTTGGGCGATTTTGCCCCTGTTTGGAGAACACCCAGCGAGGCCTTCATCGGGGCCAAGCGAGCAAGGGCGTGTTAAACCTGGTTCGCGCCATTGACCGAGTGGTTCGCACCAACCGGAGCTGTTTTCGGATGGCGTGCTGATGTCCTTAGACTTCGCGCCAGGCTCTGGGCTGACCGGGCCGACGTGGTGTGTGGTGCTGATATTTTGAGAGGCTTGATTTAATACCCCAACCTCTCAACCCCACCTCCTTTTCTGCTGCCCCACCGTTATTATTTGCAAGTAATTTTTTTTAGTGAAAGCCCACAATATATTATATCCTTATATATGTGCTTATATATATGGACTTCCGCTTCCGGTCTGCTCGAGCATGGAGGCTTGCTTCGATCTCTCCACAGCATCGAAGTCCTTTCCCAAGGGTGTGGTGCTGACTGGGCCACCGTGGTGCTGACCGGGCAAACGTGGCGTGGTGCTGATGGGGCCCCCGCAGCCGTGATGCCCCCCCCCCCCACCCCCCAGAATTTCCATGTTTTAAACGTTTTCCCAGTGTGTACCCTGGATTAGAATAGGTACACCGTATCCCTGCGTGTCGTAAGAGACGACGAAGAGGGTTAGCGTCAGGAAGGGCATCCGGCCATAAAAACATTGCCTCAAAAAGAGAACCATGACAATTACAACTAGAACGGGCACTCGGTAGAGCGCATACCTTCGCCGCAGCTACTGTTCTGTACTTGGCATGGGAGTGTAGGGAACAGAACAGTGAACAGTTTGGTGCTGATTTCATGCAAATCGGATAAGAATTGACCGAGTTATGACAAAAAACGCACATTTTGCAAGGTCGTGACCCCCCTGACCTTTGACCCCCAACCGCTAACAAGGGTAATGTCTTCACTGGGTCATGTCGTATATCACAAGATCGGGCATTGAATTCTGAACATTTTGGCATTAGTTGCATGCCAATTGGATAAAAATTGACCGCGCTATGGTAAAAATACGATTTTGACCTTTTCGTGACCTTGACCTTGACCTTTGACCCGATTGCTCCCAAAATCTAATCAAATGTGTCCCGTATAATAACCAATCATCCCACCAAATTTCATGCAATTCGGTTGAATACTTTTTGAGTTATGCGAATAACATACACACACACACACACACAGACATACAAATAAATACACAGCGATCAAAACATAACCTTCCGCTTTTGCGAAGGTAACTACATATGGGCATGGTACAGCCCGAAGTGGAGATCGGTTTCTGAGGTTTGGGACATGGAATGTAGGGACAATGACAGGGAGATCAGGAGAAGTGGTGGAAGTATTGGTCAGAAGAAGAGTGGACATATGTTGTGTGCAAGAGACGAGATGGAAGGGAAGTGGTGTGAGAATGGTGAAGGGTAGGCAGGGACAGAATACAAGTTTGTGTGGCAAGGGTGCCTGGAGGGCGTGAATGGTGTTGGTGTCCTGTTTTCTGAGGAGTTTGTGGACAGTGTGGTGAGTGTGACTAGAGTGAGTGATAGGTTGATGATGGTGAAAATGATGATTGGAAAGCTCTTGGTGAATGTCATCTCGGGATATGCTCCGCAGGTTGGTCAGAGCGATGAAGAGAAGGACAAGTTCTGGTGTGTGATAGAGAAGCTGATGGAAAACGTGAAAGATGAGGAAGTTGTTGTGGAAGGAGGAGACCTAAATAGACATGTGGGAAGGAGTATGGATGGTTTTGAGGGAGTTCATGGGGGTTACGGATATGGTGTGAGAAATGGAGAAGGTGAAAGGATTTTGGAGTTTGCTAATGGAGCTGATTTGTTGATTTGTAATACTCAGTTCCAGAAAGAGGATAATAAGCTTGTTACATTCACGTCAGGTGGGTCGACGACAACCGTTGACTACCTGATGGTGCGTAGGCGAGATAGGGGGCACCTCCGGGACACAAAGGTGATCCCGGGGGAGGAGGCTGTTTCACAGCACCACTTGGTTGTCTGCGACATAAGGGTGAAAGGTGCGAGGAGAGCTCGGCGGGTGAAGTACCAACCGAGAATGAAGGTGTGGAGGTTGAAAGAGGTGACAGTAAGGGAGGCATTAAAAGAGAGGCTGAGTAGGGTAGAGGATTATGTGGTTGAGCTTGAAATTGGTTGGATGTCAATGAAAGCTAGTCTGTTGGGAGCCGTTGGTGAGGTATGTGGATGGACAAAAGGACCAGCGAGGCACTCGGAAACATGTTGGTGGGATGACGAAGTTGGAAAGAGGATTGACGAGAAGAGGAAGAAGTTCAAGGAGTGGCAGAAGGTGAAGGGTACTGGAGCAGAAACAGCAGAGCATGAAAGTTAGAAGGCTGCAAAGAAAGAGGTAGCAAAGGCGCAGGAGGCATGTAGGAAAATGTTCGGAGAACGCTTGGATTCGGAAGAGGGTCAGAGAGCGGTATTCAGGATTGCATAGCAGATAGCGAAAGAGAGGTGTGATGTGATGGGGGTGAGTTGCTTGAAGGATGAAGTGGGACAAATCGTTGTGGACCCAGATGGAATTAAAGGAAGATGGAAAAGATATATGGAAATGCTGTTGAATACAGAGAATGAATGGGATGGCAACATAGAGAGTAACCCAGTTTTAGGACCGGCAGAGAAGATAACTGAGAAGGAAGTTTAGGAAGTGATAAAAGCAATGAAGAGTAGAAAAGCGGGAGGGCCGACGGGAGTTGTGGGAGATATGTTGAAGGCAGCAGGAAGTTGGGGTGTGAAGAGAATGACAGAGATCTGTAATCTGGTGGTGAAAGAAGGCCGCATTCCAGTGGATTGGGAACTGAGTACCCTTGTTCCTCTATACAAGGGGAAAGGTGACCCTCTAGAGTGTGGCTCGTACCGAGCGATAAAGTTATTGGAGCATGGAATGAAGGTATTGGAAAGGGTGTTGGAGAGGAGGATAAGGAAGAAAGTGAAGATCGACAAAATGCAGTTTGGATTTATGCCAGGAAGAGGAACGACAGACGTGCTTTTTATTGTGAGGCAGTTGCAGGAGAAGTACATGGAGAAGAGGAAGAAGTTGTTTCTTGGGTTTGTTGATCTGGAGAAAGCATTAGATAAGGTTCCACTCAAAGTATTGACATGGGCAATGAGGAGGTTAGGAGTGGAGGAATGGTTGATCAGAGTAGTGATGGTAATGTACAAAAGAGCATGCACAGCTGTAAGGACGAAGGACGGGAACAGTGGTGAGTTTGAGGTGAAGGTGGGAGTGCATCAGGGGTTGGTACTAAGTCCACTACTATTTGTAGCTGTGATGGAGGTGCTGGCTCAGAACGTAAAGGAGGGTTTACCGTGGGAGTTGTTGTATGCAGACGATCTGGTGTTGATTGCGGAAAGTATGGATGGACTGAAGGAAAAGATGAACAAGTGGAAGGAATGTATGGAGACAAAAGGTCTGAGGGTGAATATAGGAAAGACGAAGGTGATGGCAAGTGGTAAAGCATGTGGTGAGGTGCAAAGAACTGGGAAGCGGCCCTGTGCTGTGTGCAGGAAGGGTGTCGGAGTGAACTCCATTCAATGTACAATGTGCACTGAGTGGGTTCATCAAAAATGTGGTGGTCTGAGAGGGTCATTAACCAGTGTGGCAGCTACATTCAAATGTCAGGTGTGCACAGAGGGAGCTGCAGATGGAGGAAATGTTGAGTTGGATCTTGGAGACGGCGCGAAGCTGGAAGGTGTGAAAACATTTTGCTACCTCGGAGACATGCTGAATGGAGAAGGTGGATCAGACTCGGCAACGGTTGCTGGAGTGAGATGTGCATGGAAGAAGTTTCGGGAACTGAGTGGCGTGCTGATGAGGATGGGAGTGTCGTTGAAGCTTAAGGGAAAGGTGTATTTTATCACAGTATCCACCTCCACAGTATCCACCTCCCCTCACATCCGGAATCTTGGCGTCATCTTTGACCAAACCCTTTCCTTCGACAAATACACTAAACAGATCACAAAGTCAGCCTTCTTTCACCTGAAAAACATTGCCCGTCTCCGCTCATCCCTCTCCTCCACGGCTGCAGAAACCCTCATCCACGCCTTCATCACCTCCCGTCTGGACTACTGCAATAGCCTCCTCTATGGTTCACCCTCAAAAATCACCAATAAACTCCAATACATTCAGAACTCCGCTGCCCGTCTACTCACCCATTCCCGGACCCGTGACCACATCACCCCCGTCCTTTACAAGCTTCACTGGCTCCCCATCCCCCAGAGAATCCAGTACAAAATCCTCCTCTTGACATACAAAGCCCTCCATAACCTGGCCCCATCCTACCTGGCTGACCTCCTCTCCAGACACACTCCCACCCGCAACCTCCGCTCTGCTGGTACCAACCTCCTGACCCCCTCCATCCGGACCAAATTCAGATCCTGGGGGGACAGGGCCTTCTCCATCGCTGCTCCCACCCTCTGGAACTCACTACCTCACACCATCAGAGACTCCTCCTCACTCACCACATTCAAAACATCACTAAAGACCCACCTGTTCAACACTGCATTCAACATTCAACCCACAGCATTTAACCCCTGACTATCTCTTCTCCTTCTCCCTCCTTTTGCTTTAAATATTTCCCTATTGATTCTTGTCTTTTTGCAATTGTTGTTTTCATGTATTGTTATGCATTATGTTTGCCACTCTGTCAAAGCGCCTTTGGGCTTCTGGAAAAGCGCTATACAAAATAAATGAATTATTATTATTATTATTATTATTTTAGCTCTTTCACAAGCCTCGATTCAGTATCCAAAAAAAAAAAAATGCTGCATGTGTGAGAAGTGTTATGATTTATGGGAGTGAGACATGGGTAATGAACGTGGAGCAGCAACGAAGTTTGGAAAGGGTGGAAATGCGAATGGTTCGATGGATGTGCGGAGTATCGTTGAGAGAGAGGAAGACAAATGATGAATTGTGAAAAATGATGGGAATAGAGCCTGTGGTTGATGCTGTGAAGAGGAACAGTTTGAGATGGTTTGGTCATGTGTTGAGGAAGGATGAAAGTGACTGGTTGAGAAGAGTGATGGAAATGAATGTAGAAGGAAGTAGAGGATGTGGAAGACCGAGAAAGACTTGGCTAAAGATGGTGGAAGAAGAAATGCGGGCAAGGGGGTTAACAAGGAGAGATGCAGAAAATAGGGCAAGATGGAGAAGATTGTCATGGGGACCGCAAGGCTAACCCCCGCTCTAGCAGGGAAAATGGCCTTAAAATGCATGTTGTTGTTGTTTGTTGTCTCGAGTGTATTAAAATCAATATACTCCTTCAACCAATGACTTTGGTTAAACTTTAAAACTCTATGAATCTTCTACACTCTCAACCCTGCTGATAAACATTGTCTCAAGTTCCTTTGGTGTAAAACATAATTTCCTTTATTTTATAATGTAGTAAGTAATTTTTCTGTTGATTTACCTTTTGTATTAAATGATTGTTGATCGCTTAACCATTCTTTTCTGGGTCTTTCTTTATCAGGAGCGTAAGGCAGATCTTTATGTTTATTATGAAGTTCTTTATGATATTTCAAATCAACCTCAAAATAATATCCAATTTTAGCTTTATCCAATTTTTCTTGTGTCGAGGTAATGATATCCTGTAAAACCTTTTCATAATCTTTCTCTTAAACCCATTTAAGTTTACCATAAGGTAGGGATTGAGACATAGCCCATCCATACAAATTATTAGCATCATAATACATCAAATAAGAACTATCTTTTGTAGCATCATAATTAGGAAGATATTTGTTGTTCGCTTTAGCATATCTACTCGAACATACTTGAGATATTCCTCCTCGTTTAGCCTTTTCTATCATCAAAAGCATATGTACATCACTGATTAAATCCAATGCCTGTTTTGTCATTTTTAACATAGCACTCCAAGCTAAACCAGGAGCAGTGTAATAGTGAGCGGGGTCTAATCCATAAGAATTTTTATTATGACAGACACTTCTAAAAGTCTCAAACACGTCAGCCAATAGTAATACATCAGTTTTAAGATACAAATCATGATACTCTCCAAAATTCTTTATATTAAACTTTTTCCAAACATTTTGTGCTCGATTATAATCTTTATCAGTTATATGAGTTTTATTTAACTCGTTATAAAAAATTTCTTTTGAGGGAAGTTGTGTTTCTTTAAATCTCTCAAATGAATCCATATAATCATAGGGATATATACCCTTTTGTGATAAGAATTCAATCTCTTCTTGATTTGTGAAATACTTTGAAAGACTCGGAAAGTTTCTAATATTTGATACCAAGTTAGATAATGGACTTGTCATAAATTTAAATCTATCAAGAAACCTGATGTGAGTTATAGGAGATGCATGAATTGTTTTTGTGAATGAAATGTATTTCTGATCCGTTAGGAATTGCTGAAATGTCTCCAGATGTCTTTGAAAGTTCATTAATAAATAGATGCGTATCATAATGAGCGTTGTTATGAAGAAAGACTGGAATGAAAGAGGGGAGTTTATAATTAATATTACAACTTTGATGAGCCGGACCTCTATATTTACCAGTGAGATGACAATGATCTCTAACCATTCGACCTTCACCAATTTTCTCATCACAAATATGACACACATCATTTGGTTGCCCAAATTATGTTTCTTCTTCTTTGGTTAAGGACATTGGTTTATTGGTTTTTTTCATTATTGAAGATAATTTTATGCAGTCTCTTTCTAGTCGTTTCACAAACTCCTCTGGGGCATTTGAGCCTCTATACTCTTCTAACTTGTTGTATTCATCACCTACGGATGATTTGATATATCAACAGAAACCACAAGGAGTATGTTTTTGATATTTACTCGTGGAAGACCCTTTAGGGTCTGGAGAAGCAGTGTTTATCTTTTCCAAGGATACTTTCAAAATCAGCATATATCACAAATGGATGTTTTATAGATTTGTTAAAATCTTTGAATGAAACGTTTGAACCTACCTTTGGCATATTCATTATGGTTGATTTATGATTACTACAGTATTTTGAATGTTGGTTTAATCTTTCTTTAGTATGAAAGAAGTTGAGACATCGCTTACAGGGATAGGTTTTATTTGTTCTTTTGACGACTTGTGAGGTGATTAATTTTGATAAATTTTTGATGTAAGCATAATGTGAATTTTCTCCCGAACTAAAACAAAGAAGGTCGATGTGTGTTTTATCATCTTTGTAGTTATCAGAAAATTTTAATATCTGAACTTTGTTTGTATCCGTTAATCCATATACATTAATAGATAGATTATTCATTTTCTCAAATTTAGGAATATCCACCAAAGACATTGGAAACTTTAAACCTTTAACATTTAACGTATTCTCATATTTCTTATAATGTGATACTCTCTCAGGTTTTGAATGTGGGGGATGAAGGTGAGTGAGAACAGACCATAGGAAACATTTATTATCTTTGTTTTGAATATTAACAACCACTTTTTAAAGTTTTATATCCCTTGGTAAATCAATGTAAGAAGAAGCTTTAAAAGGATCTGTTTTCAGAATGTGTATATCTGAGAAAATGATTTTACTAATACGATATCCACGACCTGCAAGTGTATTATCTAAATCCTGCTCCTGTTTTACAAGTTCGCCATAAACACCCGATGATAAATCTTGGAATGATGTGATGAAGTGAGGGTCTGTTCTCATGTAGGGGGTTTCTTCAACGTCATCTTTTCCGATACCCATTTTTACCCCCATATAAAACTTCAAAGTATTCATCTCAGACAACGTATCTTTTATAAGTGTTTCAACAGCAGGTTTAACCATCTCAATCGCATCAGCTATTGATTTTGGTCCAGGAGTTCCAAACTCAAAAACCCTTACCTTAATATGCCCCTTAAATGCTCCATCAGAGTTTTTAATAGAGTATACAGACATAGTCTTGTGTTTGCGTGATTGAAGGTGAGACTTAAAGCCATCCGTTTTAATGTCCTTATTACAGACATCACAGTGTTTAGCATCAGACATGGGAGGTAGTTCTCCTGTATTTCGTTGATGCTTTTTTGTTGTTAGATGGTGCGCCAAAGCACGCTTATGATATTCATGATTACAAACGTCGCAATACGTTGTATCCACCATATTTATATAGTAACAAACGATGAAAATGTCATGGTAATTTATAGTTATTTCTTCGCTTAAACTAAAAATATCGTAGTAATTTATAGATATTTCTTCGCTTAAAATGAAATAGTATCAATGATTTCGACCACTTAAGAATGGTCTCTTTTATAAGTAATTCTATGCTTAAAATAAAAATCAATTCATGACACAGATCCAAATTAATATGTCCAACTTTTTTACTTAATAAATACAATGTTTCAAAACACAAAAGACAAATTTCAATCAATTTCCTCATTTAACAAGCGTTACGCCTAGGTCCCCCGTCGGTGAAGTGATGTGAGTTGACAAAGTGGAAGACGCAAGGCGGCCATCTTGGATTTTGACGTGGCGACCCAATTTTCAATAGCCTTCTTCCTTATGCCTAGATACACCCACATACCAGATTAGAAGTTAGTAGTTCGTTTATTTTTCAAGATATTCCGCTCACAAGGTTCAGACATACATGGTGGTGGCCATCTTGGATTTTGACGTGGCAACCCAATTTTCAATCGCGTTCTTCCTTATGTGTAGATACACCCACACACCAGATTAGAAGTTGGTACTTCGCTTATTTTTCAAGATATTCCACTCAAGGTTCAGAAATACATGGCGGTGGCCATCTTGAATTTTTATGTGGCGACCCAATTTTCAATAGCGTTCTTCCTTATGCCTAGTTGCCACCCACGCACCAAATTAGAATTCGGCCCTTCGCTTACGCACGCACACACGGACGGAGGGGAAAACCATAGTCCCCCTTTTGCTCCGCCGTGCGACGGGGGACAAAAAGGATACTGAAATATATTGCACGGATGTATAATTGAACAAAGATGATTACAATAACTTTTGGATTAAACCTATTATGAAAGATAATATGAGCTACTCAATTCCTTTTAAAGGAAGAGCATTCTCTGTCTTTGGGAAACCATCAATTAAAGTAGTTATAACAAAAGTTTTATCACTATTTATGGAGATCTATAACAAACTAGAGGAGGTAATGAAAGATGTAAAAGTATCAAAAAATAAAACTCTTTTTAACTCAACTGGACTACCATCCAGTTGAGTTCAACACATACTGAACCCTCCAGCGTCTGTCGACGTCGTCGTCATCTGTCGTCTGTCATCCGTTAACTTTTCGACGTTAACACTCCAGCGTCCACAAATATCAACCGATTCTGATCAAACTTGACATGCAGCATCCTTACCCCAAGGACCAGGTTGGTATTACATTTCAGCCCGATCCATTGAAAAATTGCGGACCTCGGCGACCATTGTTTTTTTGGTCATGAAAACGACGTTAACACTCTAGCGTCCACAAATATTAACAGATTTTGATCAAACTTAGAATGTTTAACCCTTACCACACAAGGAATATATACTATATTTCTGCAACATTGTTGCAAAGTGTACCATTGTATCAATTGTAACGCAAGGACAAGTATAAGCATACAAGGACCTTAAAATTATTACACGAGGTTGTTGGCTTTTCATTTAAGTCAAATCTAGTACAGACAACTGACCTACTTTAAAGTTGTCATGTCAGTTCAGTTGAGTTCTGCTTCCCTGGAAGTTCTAGTTACTGAAGCTACCGAAAAGGAGGATAAAACTATTAGCTCCAAAGACGGTGAAATTTGTATTTTTTTTTAACAACCCCAAAGATGTTAATCTTGATGAAATGAAAGATGTTAATATATCAGGAGAAATGTCATTTCGCTCAATAGTAGTTGGGAACCATTTTAAAATTACCTTTAATATTAAAAATATAGAAGTTGAATCTGTTCATGAAAAAAAGTATATGGATATAGACGGTCATGTTTTTTCTGCTAATTAAATATGAGTCATTATTCAAGTGAAGACTTTGGGGATTATGATAGTGATGATACTATTGGAACAGAAGACAGTTATGATACAGAGAGTTTGTTTTCAAACGATAGCTATGAAAGTAGTTTTATAGATGATGATGATTATGAAAGCACCGATTAAAGTGAAGATGATTTTTAGTTTAAGTAATCTTTTACTATATAAATATGATAAACACACCAGATCTTGAGCCTCTTGAATTTCCAGACTCTCCTTCTGATAAATTAGAGAATTGTCCGACTTGTGATAGAGTGGGATTAAATACAGAGTCAAAAGCCCATAAACAATGTTTATTCTGTGATTATCTTTTAATTAATGATAATAAAAAATATAAAATATATATATAACTCTTTTAAATTAGAACCAAAAATGAATTACTTTACAAGTTTAATAAGAGAGATGAATGTTAAGCATTATGATGATAATACACCATTTCTTACAAGGAAGAGACTATTTGTATTGAGGAAATGTACAAGGGTTTAATGATATTTATTATTCAAAATAATTTTAATGGAAATGTTAATACAAGATACTATATAAATAAAATAATGGATTATTTTGAAATTAAACCTGAACTCAGGATAAAATATAGTTTCTAAAAAAGCTCATAAAAAGGTAGAATACTTGTTTTCCAAATATATAAATGAATGATTTTTTTACCCGTTTGGGAAAACAAGATAAAATTTAACCATAAAAACATTCCAAATTCATTAAGATGTCTAATAGTTGGTTCAAGTGGATGTGGAAAAACCTGTTTGCTTTTAAAGATGCTCCTTACCCCCAACTTTTTAGATTATGATAATTTAATAATTTTTACAAAGTCAAGTTTTCAACCCGAGTATGAACTACTCTCACAAGGTTTTAATGCGGGTCTTCAAAAAGAAGATATAATCGGTTTAATTAAACTTCAAAAAAACTAAATGATTACAACATTGAAGATGTAATACAACTATTTTGTGATACACAAAAACCAAAACCCATAACTTGTATTCTCAGTGATAACACGGATGATATACCCCAAGATTTAGATAAATCGAAAAATGGGGAGAGTTAATAAGCTAAATGCAGACCATTGACTTCAATGTGTTTTAGTAGTAGGTAAACGGGCTTAGAAAAAGAGAAAAAAGGGGTGATTTAGTGCGTTTCAATGCGCTTTCCCCATTCACTTACATGTTAATTCGAAGGTGAGCCAGAACCAACATTTACCCTCAAATATGGCTTGTTTAATTAATTTTCAAAAAGTTACAGCTTCGGATGAAACACTGGTGGTTTCGGTATGCTATTAGCCAATTGATTAAGAAATTATTTTACGATTATCATTTTTTGATTTTAATTACGCAATTAATTAATTATTGTCCACCTCTCGCTCCCAATACCATCTCTATGTGCTGCACGGCGGTATCGCTGGGCACCGGAGGCGCCCCGGCAATGCCGCGCTGGAGGATATTTATTTGGCATGGGGGCGGTGCGCTTTGAATGTATCTGTACTTGTTCAACTTTACTGTTACTCAAAAAAATGAAAATAAATAACAAGGGCTCATTTTTCTGTATGAGTTTCTGTATAGGTGACCACAAAAAGTGTGCCCTGGGAAAAGTGTAATAACTTTAATATTGTCCAGTCAAACTTAACAAAATTTGCTGATCAGATTACTCACTCGTCGTCAAGATATCACTGAAAACTTCATTGTCTACAAAGGAATTTGAGAATTTTAATTTGAGTAGGGAGAGGGCCACATGTCGCACAAAGTTATTGATGACTTGTACGCACCGTTATCACAACTCTCCTCAATCTTTCTTTTCTGATGTCGAGCTCTTGATCGCGGTGTTGAAGAGACAAATTGGGACTGCGGGTGACTGCGTCAGCGACGGCAGCAATATTCTCAGGTGACATTGATGATTTTGTTCGGCCGGCCAGAGCGGCCTACTCTGTTTGGTGAATTCATATTCAAGACTGTGCCAAGTTGTCTCATGTTTTTCACAAGCGTTTGAATTTGAGACATTTTGAGTGCTTTCCTTGTTGGAAAATGTGCACAGAACAGGTGTAAGAACGAATTTGTCTGCATAGTTTTCGACAGAAAAATAACTTTTCTTCAGGTGTCCACACATGGCGTGTGCATTTCGCAGATTCAAACACTTTGCAGGTACACTCTCCTTTAACTCAGTTCAGATTCCTGAATAATGAGATTTAATGAAAACTGTGAAGATTTTAAAACTTTTCCAGGGGCCTACATTTATTTGGGGTCTCCCTGTAAAACGATCATTAGGAATTATAGAGGTTTTCACACTCACCACTGAACCATATAACCTGTGTTCGGATTTCAGTCACTCGGGTATTCCACATTCAAGGCCATACAACAATGTGTGCAACGCTCCTTAAATGGACGTTAAACTGGGTGTCTCGGCTTTTGTTGGTGAACGTTAAAGATCCCACGGTGTTCCTCACGAGAGTAAGTGGAGTTATCGCTGACTCCCTGAAAAAATTACATTCTCCTGCTCTCACCCATATGGGGGCACAGCCGCACTCCCAGCAATGATGCAAATCTCCAGCCAAGTTCTGCACACGAAATATGGAGATTGATAGGGATATCAAGATTTATAAAATCAATGTGATACCCCTCATGTATTGTACCATGAATGAAATGAACAACTCATAATATAATAATGATTCTGCAACATTTCCCACCAAATAGCAAACAGCAACGTCGTGGGGTGCATAACTGCCTCAATTAGTGTTCACAGCCATAACTTGTTAACAACAACGATAATTCAACTGGCAAACACAACGGCCTGGAATTCTACGGTTCCCATGTAGTGAGTTGCCATGTATCTACAGCTTATTTGTCACTAAACCACACATTGTTTAGCTTGGTGTTGGCAGCATCGAGGGTTTTGATTCTAATGGTTGCTGCAGAATTTATTCTTCACATACCGTAAAGGCATTTTATACAATAACTAGCAAAAGTACCCGCAGAGGAACAAGCAGAGTCGCTTAGTGACGGGCATATTAAGGGGTTGTGGGGGGTGGGGATGGGACGGGGGGGGGGCGTTGGGGATGGCCGGGGGGGGGCGTTGGGGATGGCCGGGGGGGGGTGGAGACGGGACGAGGGGGGTGGGGATGGAGGTGGGAGAGAGAGGTGATGAGGGCAAGGTGATGGAGGGGTTGGGGAGGAGAACATAACAGGAGAGGATTGAGTGGTAGAGAGGATTGAGGAGGGGAAGGAAAAAGGAGTGAGGGAGGAAGGAGCTAGGGATGGAGAAAGGAGAGGAATGAGGAGTGAGAGGGAAGGGGAGGAGGGGTGAGAAGAGGAGAGGAGGAATGAGGGCGAGGGGGGGGACGAGGAGGACATGAGATAAGGGGTGTTGTCCCATCTCGTCCCATGTTTTCTTTGATCACTGCACTCTTCCCAATTATTTTGCCTTCATAACTCGGAGATTTCCCCATGGAGTACTCAGGCTCGGCTGTGGAAGCCTTCACGTCAATCCTGCTGTTTAATTTGGTGCGGTAAGCTATACATACACGCATAAAGTACTGCAAAACTACAATGCCAAAGGCTTGTTTACCTTTAAACAGAGGTCTTTCAAAAAGGAATTCAAGTGGGAATTGTCGTAATTAAATTCAAAAATATATCGACTAACACGGAGCACAAAATGTCAGTTGATCCTTTTCAAAGCTCAAATCAACATGGTTGATGAATGCTATTTTTTATCTCTATTTATATGGAAGTGACAGGTCATATGATGTAAGCAAATGGCACAAAACGGGGAAAAATAAAATGGCACAACATTTATAGCAGCCGAGGCACCGCACGTCACACGAGACACGACACAGCGGCCGCCAACACTGGCACGTGGGGAGAAGGGGTGGGGGTGAGGGGGGGGGGGGTGTCAGGGGGGTATAATTTGAAGAAGAAGAATTATCAGAAGCAGATTGTTTCTCTGTAATGTTTTCCGAGTTTGAATAAATAGTTCCGCTTTATTTTGAATAATATCTGGGTGGATGTGTGTTGCCAAAAACGCAGGGAATAATACAATTTGTTGTTCTGTTTATGTTTATGTTGATGTTTTGGCAACCTCATGAGAGCTGAGTTTCTCCATCATGTTTCGATGAAGAATAAGAATAAGGGCTAAGAAAGACTTATCATGGCTGAGTTTCTCTGTTATGCTTTTCGAGTATGAATAAAAAGTTTCTCGTCGAGTTTGAAATTCACAGCTCGAACCAAAATTCGCAGGCTGGAACGCCAACACGAAGTCGATGGACGTTATTTTTATATGTATTTATTTTTGTGGAAGTGACGACGGGTCATATAATGAAAGCAGATCGCACAAGAAGGGAGAGGTGAGGCACTGCCGACACACCGCACAACTGCAGGCCAGAATGCATGCAAGTGGTGGGAGTGGGGAGCTGCCTCAATTCGTCTATATATATACACACACTTTTTACTTTTTAAGGGAAGGAAAGAAATAAAATAGGCTCAATCTGAAGAGGGAGCAGGAGTGTCTTATCTAGTGGGGTGTTCCATTACCAAGCTGCTTGTAGAGCACTCTCCAATCAGCTTAAGCACTCCAACAATACTTATGAGATGCCCAGAGTGTCCCACAATGTCCGAATTGGACAAATGAACACTTTTTTAAATAGACAGAACTGCTGCTGAGGTCAATTCCACAGTTGAAATTTTTTTAATTCAGTTCAGGTGAAGAGATCATTCTTGAGCTTTGCAGAAATTAAATAAAGGCATGAACACTGGCATTTATAAGCATTTTGATGTGTACAGGTGTACAGCAATTCATAGGTATGAACATCAGCGGTATTACCATTCGTACATATGAAGCTTTATTGTACAGAAACAGACCTGTTCTGAGGCAAGACATACTTGAGTTGAGCGGACGAAATGGCGGAATTAAGACCCCAAGCTGAGCGACCTGAATGCAGGCTGACCAAAGGTAAGCCTGTTAGCATAAATGGTCTTCAAAAATACACCCGAACACCCAGATTTCATTTATGCGTTCCTTTGGAGTTCCCTTGACAATGACAATTACACCATGACAATTACAACTACATATGGGCAGGGTACAGCCCGAAGTGGAGATCGGTTTCTGAGGTTTGGGACATGGAATGTAGGGACAATGACAGGGAGATCAGGAAAAGTGGTTGAAGTATTGGTCAGAAGAAGAGTGGACCTATGTTGTGTGCAAGAGACGAGACGGAAGGGAAGTGGTGTGAGAATGGTGAAGGGTAGGCAGGGACAGAAATACAAGTTTGTGTGGCAAGGGTGCCCGGAGGGCGTGAATGGTGTTGGTGCCCTGTTTTCTGAGGAGTTTGGAGACAGTGTGGTGAGTGTGACTAGAGTGAGTGAAAGGTTGATGGTGAAAATGATGATTGGAAAGCTCTTGGTGAACGTCATCTCGGGATATGCTCCACAGGTTGGTCGGAGCGATGAAGAGAAGGACAAGTTCTGGTGTGCGATAGACAAGCTGATGGAAAACATGAAAGATGATGAAGTTGTTGTGGTAGGAGGAGACCTAAATGGACATGTGGGAAGGAGTATGGATGGTTTTGAGGGAGTTCATGGGGGTTACGGATATGGTGTGAGAAATGGAGAAGGTGAAAGGATTTTGGAGTTTGCTGATGGAGCTGATTTGTTGATTTGTAATAATACTCAGTTCCAGAATACTCAGTTCCTCAGTTCCGGATAATACTCAGTTCCAGAAAGAGGATAATAAGCTTGTTACATACACGTCAGGTGGGTCGACGACAACCGTTGACTACCTGATGGTGCGTAGGCGAGATAGGGGGCACCTCCGGGACACAAAGGTGATCCCGGGGGAGGAGGCTGTTTCACAGCACCACTTGGTTGTCTGCGACATAAGGGTGAAAGGTGCGAGGAGAGCTCGGCGGGTGAAGTACCAACCGAGAATGAAGGTGTGGAGGTTGAAAGAGGTGACAGTAAGGGAGGCATTAAAATAGAGGCTGAGTAGGGTAGAGGATGATGTGGTTGAGCTTGAAAGTGGTTGGATGTCAATGAAAGCTAGTCTGTTGGGAGCCGTTGGTGAGGTATGTGGATAGACAAAAGTACCACCGAGGCACTCAGAAACATGGTGGTGGGATCATGAAGTTGGAAAGAGGATTGACGAGAAGAGGAAGAAGTTCAAGGAGTGGCAGAAGTCGAAGTGTACGGGAGCAGAAACAGCAGAGCATGAAAGTTATAAGGCAGCCAAGAAGGCTGCAAAGAAAGAGGTAGCAAAGGCGCAGGAGGCATGTAGGAAAATGTTCGGAGAACGCTTGGATTCGGAAGAGGGTCAGAGAGCAGTATTCAGGATTGCGAAGCAGATAGCGAAAGAGAGGTGTGATGTGATGGGGGTGAGTTGCTTGAAGGATGAAGTGGGACAAATCGTTGTGGACCCAGATGGAATTAAAGGAAGATGGAAAAGATATATGGAAATGCTGTTGAATACAGAGAATGAATGGGATGGCAACATAGAGAGTAACCCAGTTTTAGGACCGGCAGATTAGATAACTGAGAAGCAAGTTGAGGAAGCCATAAAAGCAATGAAGAGTAGAAAAGCGGGAGGGCCGACGGGAGTTGTGGGAGATATGTTGAAGGCAGCAGGAAGTTGGGGTGTGAAGAGAATGACAGAGATCTGTAATCTGGTGGTGAAAGAAGGCCGCATTCCAGTGGATTGGGAACTGAGTACCCTCGTCCCTCTATACAAGGGGAAAGGTGACCCTCTGGAGTGTGGCTCGTACCGAGCGATAAAGTTATTGGAACATGGAATGAAGGTATTGGAAAGGGTGTTGGAGAGGAGGATATTAAGGAAGAAAGTGAAGATCGACGAAATGCAGTTTGGATTTATGCCAGGAAGATGAACGACAGACGCGCTCTTTATTGTGAGGCAGTTGCAGGAGAAGTACATGGAGAAGAGGAAGAAGTTGTTTCTTGGGTTTGTTGATCTGGAGAAAGCATTCGATGGGGTTCCACGCAAAGTATTGACATGGGCAATGAGGAAGCTGGGAGTGGAAGAATGGTTGATCAGAGTAGTGATGGCAATGTACAAAAGAGCGCGCACAGCTGTAAGGACGAAGGACGGGAACAGTGGTGAGTTTGAGGTGAAGGTGGGAGTGCATCAGGGGTCGGTACTAAGTCCACTACTATTTGTAGCTGTGATGGAGGTGCTGGCTCAGAACGTAAACGAGGGTTTACCGTGGGAGTTGTTGTATGCAGACGATCTGGTGTTGATTGCGGAAAGTATGGATGGACTGAAGGAAAAGATGAACAAGTGGAAGGAATGTATGGAGACAAAAGGTCTGAAGGTGAATATCGGTAGGACGAAGGTGATGGCAAGTGGTAAAGCATGTGGTGAGGTGGAAAGAACTGGGAAGTGGCCATGTGCTGTGTGCAGGAAGGGTGTCGGAGTGAACTCCATTCAATGTACAGTGTGCGCTGAGTTGGTTCATCAAAAATGTAGTGGTCTGAGAGCGTCATTAACCAGTGTGGCAGCTACATTCAAGTGTAAGGTGTGCACAGAGGGAGCTGCACATGGAGGAAATGTTGAGTTGGATCTTGGAGACGGCGTGAAGCTGGGAGGTGTGAAAACATTTTGCCACCTCGGAGACATGCTGAATGGAGAAGGTGGGTCAGACTCGGCAACGGTTGCTAGAGTGAGATGTGCATGGAAGAAGTTTCGGGAACTGAGTGGCGTGCTGATGAGGAGGGGAGTGTCGTTGAAGCTGAAGGGAAAGGTGTATGCTGCATGTGTGAGAAGTGTTATGATTTATGGGAGCGAGACATGGGTAATGAACGTAGAGCAGAAACGAAGGTTTGAAAGGGTGGAAATGCGAATGGTTCGATGGATGTGTGGAGTGTCGTTGAGAGAGAGGAAGACAAATGATGAATTGCGAAAGATGATGGGAATAGAGCCTGTGATTGATGCTGTGAAGAGGAACAGGTTGAGATGGTTTGGTCATGTGTTGAGGAAGGATGAAATTGACTGGTTGAGAAGAGTGATGGAAATGAATGTAGAAGGAAGTCGAGGACGGGTAAGACCGAGAAAGACTTGGCTAAAGATGGTGGAAGAAGAAATGCGGGCAAGAGGGTTAACAAGTAGAGATGCAGAAAATAGTGCAAGATGGAGAAGATTGTCATGTGGACCGCAAGGCTTTCCTCTCCCGCTCTGGCAGGGAGAATGGCCTTAAAATGCATGTTGTTGTTGTTGTTGTTTGGAGTTCCCTTAGTATGCATGAAAAAAGTTTGGGGCCGCAGGATTTCATGGTTTTGGAGTTATGAAGGAGACGCACACACACACACACACACACACACACACACACACACACACAGCCTTTTATTATTATGGCTGGATGTAAAAGTTCAGGATTAGAAATAAACTTTTTATTCAGCTGTTGAAAATGTTTGCTCAAAAGGACTCCTGTTAAATGTGACTTTATTTTTTTAGTTTTTTGCATACAGAATCGACACTCATGTAAGAGCTAACACATTGAACATTAAAACATGCACAGACACATCAAACATACAATTAAGGGAGACAAGAGGGGGAGAGAGGGAAGCACACAAGCACAACAACAGTAGAGAACAGGGACATCAACAGATCTGTGGAAGAGGGAGGGCCGGGGGAGGAGGGAGGGGTACACAGTATAAAGCAAAGGAACACTTCTAGGAATTTCAGGAAAGAAGTTGGGGATTGAAAGAGCCGGATTTGGGGTGTTTTAACGGGGGTAGAAAAGATCAAGGTTTTGGATGGGGGAAGATAAGAGTTTGTGGTGAACAGCTGTTTTGAAGACCTGGAGGGAGCAGAGGGATTGAAGAGAGTGTGGGAGTTTGTTCCAGAGGTGGGAGAAATGAGGAATTAAAAAGTGAAGGTGAGCAGAGAGTATTGATTTTGGCAGTTTCACCAGAAGAGGGTTGCTGGCAGATCTTGTGCATCCTGCAGGAATATTTGGGGGGGGGGGGGGAGAGCACAGACAGCAGGCGGCGGAGCAAGGCCAGAGAGGAGTCGGTAGAAGACAGAAAGACCACCTACCTGCCTGCGATGAGAGAGAGAAAGGCCCTCAGAATAAGCTTCATCGCGGGAGATTCCAATGATTCTGATGGCAGGAGCACCAGCTCAGAGGGGAGAGCAGTATTCCATTGAGCTGCGTTTGGATGTGGTGAGGAGCTTAGAAGTGCCAAGAAAGGACTTTGCACGATGGAGGATGCCCAGTTTGAGACTGGCTTTGGAGGCCAGGTTGGAAATGTCGTTTTCCCAGGAAAGATCATGGCAGATAGGGAGACCCAAAAGCTTAAGTGACAGAACTTCTTCAAGAGGATTGTTCAGAAAGTAGATGGGAGGGTTGTCCAGTCGGTCTTTTCGGAGAGACAAAGTGAGAGTGTGAGATTTGTCAGGATTGAAAGACATGTTCCACTTGTTTGCCCAGTCTGTGATTTTGTCCAGTCCTGCAAAGAGTGAGGAGGCTGCAGACTGCTGATCTGAGGGATGAGATATGGAGCGGCAGATAGTGGAGTCATCAGCAAAGAGATAGAGAGGATTTTCCAGAGAGTCAGAGAGATCATTGATGAAGACCAGAAAAAGCACAGGGCCCAGAACACTGCCTTGGGGAACTCCAGCCTGAACAGGAAGGGGAGATGAGAGAATTGCATTCAGGGCCACACGTTGACTGTGACCAGAGAGGAAGTCTGCAAGCCATGACTGGAGATTTCCATGGATACCATAGAGGGATAGTTTGGTGAGCAGGGCATGGTGCCAGACCGTATCGAAGGCACGTGATATGTCAAGGGAGACAGCTCTGATTTCCTGTTTGGCATTGAGGACCTCTATCCATTGTTGAGACAGCAGAAGCAGCATGTCCAGAGTAGAGTGACAAGGTCTGAATCCAAATTGATGACCCGAGATCAAACCATTGGAGAAGGGGAAGGGTTTATTATCAGAAGCGATGATGAAATCCATGACCTTGCTGATTATTGGGAGTAGACTGATTGGTCTGTCGTTGCAAGGATCTGTTTTTGCACCTTTTTGTGCAAAGCGGTGATGTTGACCGATTTCCAAGCTGATGGCAGATGGCCTTGAGCAAAAGAGAGGGTGAAGAGAACAGAGAGAGGGTGTGAAAGAGCGGCAAAGCAGAATCTTAGGACCCGTGCGCTGATGCCGTCTGGTCCAGTTCCAGACTCTGTTTAATTTAAAAAATTGTTGTTTTCTTTTATTTGTTTGAAGGTTATTTTTGGGTTTAAAAAAAATTAACACACGCTAGTTCTATCGTTCAATTGGAATGGTGGAATTGAGTTGATGAAGCTATTTTGGGCTCTTATATTGAACTGCATTTGGATAAAATACCTGGATAAGTCAACAAGATGTTTCAACTTAGAATTGCTGAGAAAGTTATTTGTTACTTTAATACAGATGTCAAGGCTCATGGAAGAGCAACACAATGTAGGGAAAACAGTGGTGTTTTTGGTGTTTTCTGTTTCACGTTTGAATGAAATATTGCTGGTCTGGGGTCCTACCACAACACAACAGGGTCTGGTGCCCTCGGTCTGTTCCCGGATGTCTCGGGTCTGGGGCCTAGGTCTGTACTCGGATTTATTGGGTATGGGGCCCTAGGTCTGTACTCGGATTTATAGGGTCTGGGGCCCTAGGTCTGTCCCCAGGTGTCTAGCATCTGGGGCCCTAGGTCTCTCTCCAGATATGTAGGGTCTGGGGCCCTATGTCTGTCCCCAGATGTCTCGGGTCTGGGGCCTAGGTCTGTCCCCAGATGTCGCGGGTTCCCAGAGGGTCTCTTCTGCATTCTCAGCCATTTCTGATCAGAAAATGACTTTTAATCATGCTAACATTTTGGTACTTTTTAAGCATAATCTAATTTGAAAAATCAAAATTTGTTTGACCAACACTTTAATTAATAACGTGTCTTTAATAATTCAATTAATAGTAACTTTAATAATGAACATGTAACATGTGATTGGCTGAATTATGGTGCCATGGCAACCATCCTGGTATCATGGTTTGCGTATGTTATGTTTCAAAAACCATTCAGATTCAGATTCAGATTCAAAAACCATTCATGTTATGACTCTTTCGTATTACACAGATATCTATTCCTCGTACCACCACAAGGTGGCAGTCCTCGGGTATCAGCTACTCAAACGTATACTTGCTCGGGAATGTATTTCCCCCCACTTTTCTCAATGCTTCATTAATATGCTTTTAAAATGTGTGGGTGGAATCCTTTGTTATTTTTACAATCTACTTAAATAATAAACTATTGATATGAGCTTGTACAATATTGGTCCTTGTGAAGAGACTTGGATCCTTTTGTTTTCCCAACTTTTATGATGAATGGCATCCAATCTTGAAACTCCTCTTTAATATGCATTCTTTTCTTTAATTATATGAAGGTTCATTTAGCTCATAATAATTTGCTGAATCAAACAATAATAGCAGGTTCTGAAAACAGATTGTTTTTGCTTATGAATGTATTCTTATTTACAATGCATCCTTTCCTCTACTGCCCTCTAGGGTATCCTGAGGATTGAATTGAGAGTCATTAGTAAATGGCGTTTTTAAATCTGCAGCGAGCATGGGCCGCCCGTGGATCTATACACTTGTATTGACAAGTGTGGCAGTGCAATTGGCTTGTTAAAAGGGCGCTAATGCTGTTAGTGTGTGGCGCAAGTGTAATCACATGATCAATAATCATTGAGTTCAGTAAATTATCTGCATTTCCGAGTCCATTTCTGCCAAACATCTTCATTAGATATTCCACACCCCGAAACGAATTGGTCTTGCATTATCCCTTGATCGTTTTACTTTCTTTTCTTCTTTCAATTAACTCGCTCCTCTTCTTTAAATATGTTGGTGAGAACTTTATGGCTGGAAGTCGTGATGACCAATTGGTGGGGCTTTGGATTGGATTAAAAACACCATGGGACTTAATTTGAAGTTTTAATTTAAGGAATGGCGAAGATTGCATAAACCTGGTGTTGGCTTAGCGGTTAGGGTGCCGGCTTGGGATCCTAGGATCCCGGGTTCGAATCCCGGTCGATCGCTGAACTAATGCCAGGGGAGTTGACTCACCCTGTCATCCTTCCGAGGTCGGCAAATTGAGTACCAGTTCACTGGTAATTCCCTGCGTGTCACAAGAGGCGACTAACAGGGTTGGTGGCAGGAAGGGCATCCGGCCGTAAAACATTGCTCCAAAAAAAGGAGACCACGGTGCCCAAAAAAGGCCAACCCCTGCTCTGCGGGGAAAAATGGCCTCTAAAGGTGGTTCAATGGCGAAGATTGTTATCCTATCTATTATATAATCTGAAGCCTGATGTCTGTCCGTGTGTTTGTGCGTTCTGCTGTCTCCCGTTTTTGGCAGCCGCTTCCGGCCCTGTTTTTGAAAAGCTCCGCATGCAGGCAAACTCAACATTCGACCAGAATAAATGCACGATACCAAACGAGATCCATTTTAAAAGTACACACACTCGCCAGCTCGCCTGTAAGCTGTCTAGCCGGGGCTTGAATCCCGACTCAGTTATAAACTGTCATCCAGATGTTTCACGGGCAGGTGGTTCATCAGTGTGTGTGCCGTCCCTCCAATGGACGTTAAACTGGGCGTCCTGTCAGCCAAACTTCATAGTTGGCTTGGGATCTTCATAACTTCATAAATGAACTTCATAGTTGGTGGTGGACGTTAAATATCCCACGGTGTTCTTCGCGAAGAGTAGGCAAGCTGTCTACAGCACCGTGGCCAAATTCCTGGGAAGGCAATGGCAAACCAACAAGTATAACTCTTGTTCAGAAAGCTGCTTTGGTGGCACCGACACTCTGTGACAGAGTATGAGGATTATCACAAATACTGAGCAAACATGCCGGTGTTGTTAATAACAGTAGCCTATAGTGAAAGTCATTGAACAAAGGTCGCAGAGCAAGTTGATCATTTAATTAAAGAAAAACCTACCTCCATTTAGCATTGTGAACTAAAATATCGTTTCATAATAAACTTCAAATCACACCAAAATAAACTTAAATTTAAATGGAAAGTTGTCCGTGCCCGCAGGGGAATCTAAACGGGTTGGGATGAAGGTGGCAAAAACACAAATGGCGTCTTCCGTCATCAAGCCAGAAAGCTGGGAGCAACAATTCACATTTATTGACACGTCTGATGTAATTTAAATGCTCTAATGGCGACGAGGTGCTCCATTCGAAACTGTGTTTGTTCGATAAATGTCGCTTTTGGATGCTTCAGGTCTAATAAAAATTTGCATTGGTGTCAAATTCAGTGAACAATAATTGCATAATAAATAGTAGGATCATTGTATATGCCGTCTGCGGTTGCTGGTTGCATCATTGCTGGGAGTGCAGCTGTGCTATTAATGCAGTGTCCCATTTTCCAATAAGCTGGTAGTATTTATTTTGATGACCTCGGAAGGATGACAGGCTGAGTCAACCCACCTAGTTCAATGGCATGACAGGGACTCAAATTCAAGACCCTGAGATGTTAACCCCACCCCTCCACCACCCACTACTGTTCCTTTTGTTCTGTTGCACCCTGATCCATTCAGTGTTTGAGCTGTTCCATGACCTTTGACTCTGTATACAGAGGTTGGCAACCTCCATTGTGCAGGCTAGGTTGTTGGATGCGGTCTCTTTCTGTGTACTATTGAAGTTCCTTGGAAGGGAATTCCTCCATTATATATTGTGAAACGTAGTGTCTGTCCGTGTGTTTGTCTGTCTCCCATTTACCCAGCCGCCTCCCGCGCTGCATTTAAAAAGCCCAGCATTCACTTTTGAAATGATGGGAGAACAGGCATGAATAATGTTGATGTCAAAGTATATTTCACAAGCGGGATATTTTGTCCTCTTTTTAGACAATTTGAACTACCGCCACCCGATGTTGCACCACCATTTTGTGGTTTGCGGTATAAGTAGCTCAGAGCTTTGGCTCTAAGTGAAACCAGGAATGCAACACAATTACTCTTTTTAAAGTTCATAAAATGATTTAAATTGATAGATTTAAACACCCATTTAATTGTGACTGAACCACGTAATGCTGCATTGTGGTGAATGGTTTCACATTGGGATCCAACGTGGAAGTAACAATCTCAATCCCAGGTATGTCCACCTCCAGCAGTAATCACTGCATTGAGGTCTATGGAATGTGTTTGCAGTACACTGGGTAGTTTGACCATTAGAGATCGATTGCGTAGATGGGTCATGGAAATGTAAAAGTCCTGAGTGGGAGTCGTTATCCTCGGATGTCCATTTCTTGGCATATCTCTTGTTTATCCAGTGGTCTCCTGAGGTCATAGACAGTTCCTGTCCTCATGTTAAGGAGCTTTGCAATGTGGCCAACAGAAGACCCTGAATGAAGGTGTCCAATGATTTCATACCTCCCCTTTTCTGGAGGACGTGGCATTGTAATGCATCGTTATCTTCGCCACTGAAGGTGGAGTGAGGTTATGTTTTCACCCCTGTCTGTCTGCCCGGTTGTCTAAACAGGATGTCTCAAAAAGTTATGGACAGATCCGGTCGAAATTTGGTGGACATGTTGAGTGTATCACAAGGACGAATTGATTCAATTTTGGTGAAGATACCACAGTATATTATATATACCACTGGTGAACATACCACTGGACACCACAGTTTTTCAAGTTTTGTGATATATATATATATATATATATATATGTATATATATATATATATATATATGTATATATATATATATATATGTATATATATATATATATGTATATATGTATATATATATATATGTATATATGTATATATATATATATATATGTATATATATATATATATATGTATATATATATATATATGTATATATATATATATATATATATATATATATATATATATATATATATATATATATATATATATATATATATGTATATATATATATATATGTATATATATATATATATGTATATATATATATATATGTATATATATATATATATGTATATATATATATATATGTATATATATATATATATGTATATATATATATATATGTATATATATATATATATGTATATATATATATATATATATATATATATATGTATATATATATATATATATATATATATATATATATTATATATATATATATATATATATATATATATATATATATATGTATATATATATATATATGTATATATATATATATATATATATATATATATATATGTATATATATATATATATGTATACGTATATATATATATATATATATATATATATATATATATCATACACACACACATATAGTGTTGTTACTCTTTTTTTTTTTTGAGTGATTCTTCACCAGTGATGTATAACATAATATCTCAAAAAGTTATGGATGGATTATGACAACTTGGTGGATGAGTTGGTTTGGGTGACAAGAACAAGCCGATTAGATTTTGGTTCAGGTCTTATCCAGATCTGACCTATCAGTGGATACAAAACATAAACTGTTCAGCCTGACGAGGTATGCGTTATACCGAGTGCTGTTCTAGTTAAAGAATGTAATCAGTGATTTTTTTTGGATGGTTGCAAAAGACTGATTCGAATTTGCTCCGAATGCCTCATGTCACCTCTAAAAACATAAACGTGCATGAGTTGCACGTGCTGAGCGATTATTCCATGAGGCAAACACGTCACGTGGCATCAGGTGTTCTGCACATCCTTCGTGCCAAAAAGGCCCTTGCAATGAAAACGAAAACAGTCCTTCAACAATGTGATCAAAGCTACATGTTTTTAGGGCGCAGCTCGTAGGGCATTGCCGTCTGGAACAGCGTTTGTCTGTCCGGTGTATGTATGTATGTCTCTCACTAACGTCCACCAATCAGAGCTGAGGATCTGGTCACATGACAAGGGGACAGCAGATCCTCCACTCAGCAGATTCACGCCTGGCTACGCCGTTTAGTTAGACTCGCTTTCAGTCTTGTTTTTTATGGAAGAGAATAATGAATATGTATATTGTCGTGTGATTCCCTCAGGTGAACACCAAAGGGATCACGAATGGCCAATAGCGAGCTTTTACTCCGAAGCGTTCAGTTCAATTGCAGACTTTATCTTTGTGGGGGAAGAAAGGGGAGGAAGCTGAAGCCCTTGCCTGAGCCATCCCACCGGGCAGTCTTCAACCTGCAGAAAATAAACACACATGAAACCGGATTTACAAATGTACAGAAAATAACGAAAGGATTTATTAAAAGAAATGCCGATAACAAGAAACGTGATGGTAAGCTAAAGTCCTATGGGATCCTTCACACCAGACTTGTAACACAGACAAATGGGGAATCGAAGAACTAGAAAATAATAGTGTGTAGTTTAATTGTGGCACTCAACTCAAATCGGTGCTTCGTCAGCAATCGTCCAGGCTGCAGCACGCATTCTTGACGCGACTCCGGTGTTGCCGGGAAACCGCTCATCGTTTGGCGCGCGCGCACAAAGCCAGGCCTCGCTGCACGGTCCATCTTGGACGGCAGGCACGCAGCTTGCCTCCCCAGCTGCGTCGGCCTCCGTTCTCCTCGCACGCCAAAGGATGGTGTTAGCAAGAGTGTCGAGGACCATGGGTGAGCGAGAGGCAGGAACGTCGAGGGACAGAGGAAGATGCGAGAGGCGAGGAAGGGCAAGACGTCATCGAGGGCAAAATGAAGGCATGAAGGGCAAAAGGCAAGAGAGAAAATGTCGGTCCTCGAGTTCTTTTAACATCGGGTCATGACGTCATCAGCACTTCTCCACCAATCAGCGTGCCGCTTCTTTCTCACCTCTGACGTCATCGGTGGTCCTTGCCAATCGGCGCTCTACCTCCTCCTCGGCCTTCCCTCCACCAATCAGCGGGTAGCTTCTTGCTCCGCCCTGGCCAATCACGAGTCCCTTCTTACCCCATCCTTCCTGTTGGTCAACTCCCGCCCAATAGCGAGTTGCTTCTTGCTCCACCCTGGCCAATCACGGCTCCTCGGGGCATGTCTTCTGTGGCGATGTAGCTGGTGCGTCCAAATGGCCGTGCTCAGAACTGGCTTCCAGTTGGTTTTATTGTTATTATTTAGTGCAATTAATGGGCATTTCCTCACTAGTGTCTATGGTGCGGTGCCAAAAGAGATAAAGGATAAATTACTGAGGTTTGACGAACAGGGGAATTAACATAATCCCTATACTAGTTAACATGTCCCATTCCTCATAATGGAGACGAAGATGCACCTTACTCCGGCATGCGGCTAAACAAAACTTATTACATGGTGATGGTTCTTACCCGACATCCGGAGCACCCACCCATACGAATCTACCTGACTCTACATATCACTGCCTACCCCACAGACGTAACAATATTATGCCCAAGCTGTCACATTTGAACATTTATTTGCATTTCCACTGTCTGTTGCAACCAGGATTGTGGGACAGGTAAGCGAGCCTGGATTTTGGAAGTTCCACATTTTCTATGATAACACGTTTTTAAAGTCATTGGTACGACCCAGCTAAGGGTCAAACCGCCGACCACTCATCCTCAGAGTGGACACTAACCATTATGCAAGTTAATATCAAAATGGTTCTAAAACAAAATTGGAGATCATTAGATTAGAAACCTATGACCTCAACAGCAATTTTTCACGAGCCGATGGAAGCCTCACAATTGTAAAGAAAAACAATTTGGAGATGGCCAAGTTTGAATTTGATTCTAGCCACAAGTCCTCCAGGTGAGGCAGATTTGAATTCCAAACTTATTAACGGTTTTGAAGGTTTGAATAACATTCCAGACATCTATTTGTTAGATTAGAACTCCAATCTGCTGGGAATTTAAATATGGCTGCCATAAGAAGTTGGATGAACTAGATTTGAATCCCGTAGTTTAAACAGTCACCACATGTTAAATGGAAGTGCTCTCTGGAGACTTTTCAGCTATCCCGGAGTACTCAAACTCTTTGGCCATCCAATACTTGTCACAGGCCAGTATCGGCATGCTATCAAAGGCCAATATCGGCAGTATCAGTATCGGCAATATCGGTCCCAGGGATCCCAGTGACTCCGCCAAAGGAAATGATTGCAATCCCATTGGTCCATTTGGCTTTCCTGTTGTGACTCTCCAGGATTGCCAAGTAATAAGGACTTGCAATTGTCTCTGAAAACTTGCTTTATGCAAATCAATTTTTTTTTTCTTGAACCTGCACTGCCTGGGTACTTTGTGATTAATGTGGTACCATTTGCAACTTTGTGCGACTAATGGTTTGGGAGGAGATGCAAAACTGACACACAGACATTGGAACTTATCTACCATATAAAACACAATGTCGGTTTGTGTGTTTGTACAGATGTCTGTCCCCTTCATAAGGGTAGGTTTTAAAGGCCAATCTTTCAACACGAATGTGTGTTCATGACGGTCTATTTTTGAGGATAAAACAAACTCGAAAAACATTTACCATAAAAGAGTAATTATGTCTCTTCTATTGGAATTGTAGACGGTGGCTTGCAAACCGAGCCTCAAGGGCAGTGTACAGAAGCGTTAAAAAAACAAAATGGTGCAGGAAGGTGAAATTCACTGCACATGCTGTGCAACTTGCACAGAGTAAAACGAGTGTTAATTTACATCCGTAAGATGTCGAATAAATGAAGAAGATATGGGTTCAGTCGGCCGAGGCTTAACTAGGCCGAGGCTTCACTAGGCCGAGTCTTCAGACTAATTAGCACGCTCACGAGGCTGCACTGTCGAATAAACTGTTCCAATCCATCATTTTTGACCGGCTTTTATACTAGTTATACATATATATGACAAAAAATGTTATCATATTACTGTATTTAAATTTATAAAATAGTTTTGATGTCTCTGCAGTCGAAGGCCGGAGACAATATGTTTTCAGGTTGTCCATCTGGCTGTCCTGTCCGTCCATTATCGTTTTTTTACATGGCAACTTGTGAAGCAATGAAGGAATTACAAACAAACTCGGCACAAGTATGAAATGTAATACAGAGGACAACGCAGAATATCTCGGGTTCAAAAGGTCAAAGGTCATGTGCCATTTGAAAGTCATCGTGCAGACCATAATACAGGAGTGAAGCATCCGATTTTTGGCAGGACATCTAGCCAGGTATCGCTGCGCAACTAAAGATAATGTTGGATACAATTCTAATCTGAACAAGAAAGAGCAATCGGAGATTGCAGACCCTCACCAGGACGTGTTTGTGAGGTGGATTTTGTGGGGTATTTTTGTACATTCTTTCATTATTTTGTACAACCCCACTTTAATCAGACATGCATGACACATGACATCCTCTTTGTAAAATTGAATTCAGTATTGTATTTTATATAGACAGCGCGTATCAAAAAAAAGGTAATCCAAATTCAAGGGGTTAATATACAAAGGTTATTTAGTTTGACAATTTACATGTGATTTACCAATTATGAGGAGATCCTCAGCTTTCCATTGATATCTTCCATGCATCATTGCTGTCACACATGACTAAGTACATGTTCATTGAAAATGACAAGTTCAAATCGCATTTTTACAAGTTTGGCTAATCGGTGCATGACAGTTTTAAATGGACGCATTACTTGTCGACTGCCAAGTTGATTATGTAAAATTGTTAAGCTGGTCTGGTAATCGTCGGTTGCGTCATTCTTTGTTTAAGATGGGTATTTAAGATGGGCCTACAGTGTATGGGTTTAGAGACAGTCTGAGTCATTGAAAAGATGGTTCAACTTACTGACTGAACAGCGGACCTTCGTGGTTACAACCTTTCACCAAACTGGAAGTTTGCAGCGAACTCGTGATGCGTTCAGGGAACGTTTCTCAGAACGGGAGCCTCCAGCGGCCAAAACCATCTGGGCGAATGTTGGAAAATACCAAGAGCATGGCACGAGCCTCAACCGCAACAAGGAGAATTCTGGTAGGAGGCGCACTGGGCGATCGGAAATGAACATTGCAGCAGTAAGGCAGCAAGTTTTGGACCATCCTAGGGATACCAGCACAAGACAAAATTGGACGGGATTGCCTTTGGCAATATTCAACCGAATCACAAGACTGAACCTCCACCAACATCCATATCGGATTCACATCTGGAATCAACTTACGTCAGGGGATTTTTCCAGGAGGCTGGTGCTTGCCGGATGGTTGATAGCACGTTGTGAAGCAGATGTCAATTTCCTGCGGTATCTCGTTATCGGCGACGAAGCTGCTTTCCCCATGTACGGCAAGGTCAATACCCATAATGTTATTGAATATGCACCGACAGGACAACCCCCGGGATTTAATTTTGACACCAACATGAATCGACAAAAGTGGACTGTTTGGTTGGGACTTTGTGGAAGTGGTCAGGTGATCGGACCATTTTTCTTTCAAAGGAATGTCAATGGTAACGTATCTTCAGGTGATCAATGATGAAGTTTTAGAGAACTTTTAGCGACAGGTTCGTGGTGTCTTCAGATATCTCTGGTGGGCCCAAGACGGCGCCCCAGCGCATCGCCTTATCCCTGTCCGAGATTGACTGAGGGAACTCTTTGGAGACCGAGTCATCGCCCTCAACCATGCAGTGGAATGGCCGCCAAGATCACCTGACCTCACACCATGTGATAACTTCCTTTGGGGACATTTAAAGAACAAGGTGTTCGTAACTCCTCCCCGTGATCTTGACGAATTGCAGGGCCGTATTCGACGTGAAGTGGATGCTTTGTGCAATGACCCGGCTATGGTGAGACGAGCAGTTCAGGGCATGCTCCACCACTGTGAGCTTTGTGTTGAAAGGAGAGGTGGACATGTTGAAGTTGTGGGTGCATAAAGGCCAATCATTCCTGAGAAAAGTTCACATCTGACGTTAATTTTGCACCAATTATCCTGACTTGCATCGATTAGCCAAACTTGTAATTTGAACTTGTCATTTTCAATGAACATGTACTCGGTCATGTGTGACAGCAATGATGCATGAAAGGCATCAATGGAAAGCTGAGGATTTCCTCTTAATTAGTAAACCACATGTAAATTGTCAAAATAAATAACCTTTCCATATTAACCCCTTGAATTCGGATTACCTTTTTTTTGATACGTTCTGTATATACAGACTTGGCATTTAATATGGAATTTTTTTTTTGTGGGGGTGAACTTACTTTTAAAGATGTCTTAGAACCAAAAGTTCATTGGAATTATGTTGAAATTATTCTAGATTTTGTTAATGTGACCTTTAAAAGAAAAAAAAACCACATTTGACATTTCGAAACAAATAAATTGATCCTTGAAAGTGATGTAAACTGATATCGAACTCAATTCACCGACAGTACTGTGTTAAACTTCTGTATGTTTTCCAGAAGTATCTCTATTTTGCACATTAGCCAAATTTTTTTTTACAAAAACAAAAGTTAAATTACGACTGGGATTACGGACAGTAAAATTACAGTTCAGTACTTCGTGTAACCCCCACGAGCATTCAGGAGAGCACGTACACGTTGAGGCATGCTGTTCACGAGATTTGCCAAGGTTTGGACAGGAATCGCTTGCCATGCAGTGACAATAGCCTGCTGCAATTCAAGCACAGAGGTCGGCTGCTGGTCCAAGTGGTCGATTTGACGCGTTAATTCTGCCCACAAGTTCTCTATCGGATTCATATCCGGGGACATGGCAGGCCACTCCATATGCTCTACACCACGGTCAGCAAGAAAGTGTTGGATCATGCGAGCACGACGAGGCCGTGCATTGTCATCTTGGAAGACAAAGTTTCCTCGAAAGGCTGCACGAGCAAATGGAAGCATTGTTTCTTCCAGAATGGCCCTGTACTTGAACTGGTTCAGGTTTCCATTCAGAACAACCAGGTCAGTTTTGCCCCCTGCATGAAAAGCAGCCCAAACGGTCACCCCACCACCTCCAGCTTGGACTCTTGGCATGATACAATCTTTGTTGTAGGCTTCATGCACCTGTCTGCGCACTCGGACACGGCCATCTTGACGATAGACCAGAAATCTAGACTCGTCACTGAAGATCACGTGATTCCCGTGTCCTGGCTGCCATTGATGGTGCTCTCTGGCCCACTGCAATCGGCGCTGGCGGTGTTGTCTGGTCAGGCGTGGCTTTCTCAGGGGACGCCTGGCACGATAGCCTGCTTGAACCGGTCGTTGGTTGACTAGCCTTCTGGATACAGGCACATTTGTCAGTTGCTGCCACTCAGCCCTAAGCCGATTAGCTGACTTGGTACGGCCATTGCGGACTAACCGGTGCAGCTGGCGATCATCCCTCCTTGTGGTTCTGCTGGGAGGTCCTGGCCTCGGTATTGGAGTAGGGACACCCCTCTGAGCATTTCGTTTCAGGATCTATGACACCTGACCTTGAGTGATGCCATACTGCCGAGCAATAGCACGCTGTTTCATGCCGGAATTTCGTAAAGCCACCACTCCATGACAAACAGCATTGTCGAGTTGACGGACCATCTCCAGAGGAAGCGGCAATAACTTTTGGAGATGTGCAGCAGTTGTTTTCCACTAATACAGGACGCAACAACCCTTATATACCCGACTGTGAAGCCAATCATCAAATGTACCTGTCCGTACATTTTGTCATGCCACCTGTGATAAAATCCTGTTATTGACTTCTTGCTGCGACAGACAATCAGTGACATGGTTCTTTTAACAAATAAATCACCAAAGTGTAAAAGAAACTCACCAGATTGATATACTGAGTTAAGAAAGTAAACCCAAGTCAAGAGAAAAAAAATATTCCATATTAAATGCCAAGTCTGTGTGTGTATATATATATATATATATATATATATATATATATAGAGGAGTACGTGCTCTCCTATATATATATACTGTCATCCCTCACTATATCGCGCTTCACTTTTCGCGGCTTCCGTACATCGCGGGTTTTTCTCGCTCGTATATGTAAAATTATATATCGGATTTTTCATTATATCGCGGGATTCTGAGGCCTATAGGTATTTTAATTTTTTCAGATTTTAATTATTTTTGCGGTAAAATAAGCATTTTCTAGCCTAAAAAAATTAATAATAATATAAATAAAAATATAACACATTAATTAAAACCTATATTAAAAGAATATTACAGTAAATCGAAATAAAATACGCATTATAAATGAGTAGACAAAGAATCGCGCGTATGGAAAACCAAGCTTGGGTTGCTTGCGCTAGTTTGCCCAGATGATTTCGTATGCGGCACACTATTGGCAGATGGATGAGATGCGACCAATCAGAGCACGCTGTTCAGTGTCCTGCGGTGTTGTGTTTTTGTGCATTTTGTGTAAAATTGTGAAGTTGTTTCAAGCCCTACGATGACGGGTAAACGTTCCTCGTCTTCTAAGGGTTCTGGCACTGAACCTAAGCGCCAGAGGAAGATGCTTAATATCGTAGAGAAGGTGAAACTCCTCGACATGTTAAAGGAAGGGAGAAGCTTTGCGGCTGTAGGCCGCCATTACGGGCTCAATGAATCTACGGTCCGGTACATTAAGAAGGACGAAAATAATATAAGGGCGACGGCAGCAGTGTCCTTTAACCAGACAGCGAAAAGGGTGGTAACTTCACGCAATAAGGCCATTGTAAGGATGGAGTCTGCATTGGCCCTTTGCATCAGTGACTGCAGGAAGAAGAATATCCCACTGGATACCAACGTTATCCGTGAGAAGGCCAGGCAGCTTTACGCCAAGTTTGCTGAAGGCGCTGGCGACGACGACCCCGAATCCGAACCATCGACCGCATCTCCCACCAAACCAACCAAATGGCAACGACGAAGATACTGCACCACGTGACGAGGCGCCTGCTGAAGTGGCGCCTTCAGAAGAGCTGTAATGCTCTTCTTTGCTGTGCAGTACAGTAAAAACTATTATTGATATACTTACCCAGTATCTATTACAGTATTTTCAAATATACTGTACAGCTATATATACACGTGTAGGAGCTGTGCTCCAACTCGAATCGAAAGAATGGACGCGACAAAAAGCTGGAATTCGTCCGAGTTTCTTTATTGCATCAAATCAACTCGGGTAAAACTGAAAACCCCGTTTTTCGGACAGCATTATATACAAGCACTCGAATATCTCATGCCGGAGCATTTGCCCTTAAAAGGCGCGACTGGGCGTGTCCGGGAGACCTGGGCGAGTCTGGACATGCCCGGGAATGGCGAGACTGGATGTCGCCGGACGGGCCGGGCGTGCCTGGACATGCCCGGGAACGGCGAGACTGGGTGTCGCCGGACGGGCCGGGCGAGCCCGGGAAAGGCGAGTCCGGGCATGCCCGGGGAAGGCGCGTCTGGGCATGTCCGGGCGGCCTGGGCGAGCTCGGCCCGGCGATCGCTTCCTGGTTGCGTCTTTGGCCGGTGTAAGGCGATTGTGTATGTTCAGCGGCAACCGCTACACGTGCCCCCCCAGAATCGACTTGCACCGGCAGTGTCAATTTAAGGGGGGTCCTGATGACCCGGCCGAAGCGACCCCTGGAGGGTCGTGGGGGGGTGGGGGGGGTCCAGTGTGGGGGTGGGTGGTCGAGCGGGAGGCACCGTGGACGGGGGGCGGCCTCGCCGTGGAGGAAGGGCCAACCGAGGTGGTTGATCGATGTCCACGTGCACCGGCTTGAGGCGGTCCACCGAAATCCGGTCCGCCCTGCCGCCGACGTCGATGACGAAGGACTTGTCGTCCCGTCGCAGGACCCGGAAGGGTCTGTCGTACGGCGGCCTGAGTGGCCCCCGGTGTGCATCATGACGCACAAAAACGTACTCCGCTGTGGGGACGTAGGACTGGGGGTCACCGTGGTGGGACGTTGGCACGGGGGCAAACCGTCGGGCGGTCTCCTGGAGGTCCGAGCGCTGGCGAGCTGCGGACCAGGGACTGGTAGCGTCGGGCACGAATTCGCCCGGGACGCGTAGCGGCTGGCCATAGACATGCTCGGCGGTGGACGCCCGGAGGTCCTCCTTGGGGGCCGTGCGGAGGCCCAAAAGGACCCACGGCAGCCGGTCGGCCCAGCCGCCGTCCTGAAGGCCGGCCATGAGCGCGGCCTTCATGGAGCGGTGGAACCACTCGCACAACCCGTTGGCTTGGGGGTGGTAGGCCATGGTACATTGGAGCCTGTCCCCAAGGTTGCGGGCGACCGCGCCCCACAGCTCGGAGGTGAACTGCGGCCCGCAGTCCGAAGAGATGTCCGCCGGTGCGCCGAAACGGGTGACCCAGGTGGCGATGAAAGCCTGCGCCACGTCGGCGGTGGTGGTGGAGACGAGAGGAACGGCCTCCGGCGACCTGGTGGTCCTGTCCACCATGGTGAGCAGGTGTGTGAAACCCCGTGATGGGGGGAGGGGGCCCACCAGGTCCACGTTGACGTGGTCAAAACGCCGTTCGGGCACGGTGAAAGGTGCCAGCGGGGCCTGGGTGTGTCGGTGGACCTTGGCCTGTTGGCAGGCCGTGCAGGTGCTGGTCCAATCGCGGACATCCCGTTGAAGGCTGTGCCAGACGAACCGCGCCGACACCAGCTTCTGGGAAGCTTTCCGGCCCGGGTGGGAAAGGCCGTGGAGGGAGGCGAAGATGCGGCGTTGCCAGGTAACGGGCACGATGGGGCGAGGCTGGCCTTGGGAGACGCCACAGAGCAGGACAGTGTCCGCGAAGGGAGCATCGGCCAGGCGGAGGCCCGTGTCCGCCGCCCGGAGGGCTTGCACCGTGGTGTCGGTGGTCTGGTCAGCCGCCATAAGCGCGAAGTCCACGCCGAGGTGTACCGCGTTCGCGCTGGCCCGAGAAAGACAGTCGGCCATGGCATTGTCTTTGCCGGCGACGTGCCGGATGTCCGTGGTAAACTCCGACACGGCGGAGAGGTGGCGCTGCTGGCGGGCCGACCACGGCTCCGTGACTTTGGCCATTGCGTAAACCAACGACTTGTGGTCGACGAAAGCCGTGAAGGTTCGGCCCTCCAGGAGGTGGCGGAAATGGCGAACGGCCAGGTGTAGACCGAGGAGCTCGCGGTCAAACGTGCTATATTTGAGCTTGTTCGGCCGGAGTTGCCGGCTGAAAAAAGCGAGTGGCTGCCAAACCCCGTTCACCCATTGCTCATGTACGGCGCCCACCGCGTAGTTGGAGGCATCCGTGGTGAGGGCGATGGGAGCGTTGAGCACCGGGTGAGCGAGCAGTGTTGCGTCGGCGAGGGCCCGCTTTGAGCTTGTAAATGCCACGTCCATGGCTGCGGACCAGATGACGTTGTGTTTGGCCGGCTTGCCCCGGAGGGCTTCGTAGAGGGGCCGCATGAGCTGAGCAGCGCGGGGCACGAAGCGGTGATAGAAATTCACCATTCCGAGGAACTCCTGCAGGGCCTTGATGGAGCGGGGACGCGGAAACGCGGTGATGGCCTCGACCTTGGTAGGCAGCGGCACGGCCCCGTTCTTGGTGATGTGGTGGCCCAAAAAATCAACGGCCGTCGTGCCGAAGTGGCATTTGGCCAGGTTGAAGATTAGGCCATGCTCGCTGAGGTGCCCGAACAGTGTTCGGAGGTGGAGGAGGTGCTCGGCCCGGGACGCGCTGGCGACGAGGATGTCGTCCAGGTGGACGAAGAGGAACGGCAGGTCGCGCAGCACGCCGTCCATCAAGCGCTGGAACGCCTGAGCCGCGTTCTTGAGGCCAAATGGCATTCGAAGGAATTTGAATAAGCCGAACGGCGTGATGACGGCCGTTTTTGGGACGTTGGCCGGCCTGACAGGTACCTGGTGATATCCCCGTATCAAATCGATCTTCGAAAAAATGACCCGTCCTGCCAAACGGGCGGAGAAGTCTTGAATGTGCGGGATCAGATACCTGTCGGTGGTGGTAACGTCGTTAAGGCGGCGGTAGTCGCCACATGGGCGCCAGCCACCCCCGGCTTCGGTACGATGTGTAGTGGCGAAGCCCACGCGCTATCGGAGCGCCGCACGATGCTGAGGTGTTCCAAAGCGTCGACCTCGGCTTTGGCCACGGCGAGCTTGGCTGGGTTGAGGCGGCGCGCTCTGGCGTAGACCGGCGGGCCCGTCGTTGGTATGTGGTGCTCGATACCATGTCGTACCGCGACGGGCGAAAACATCCGAAAACGTCGGCCGCGTGAGGGCCGGGAACTCCGCGAGCAGGCGAGCAAACTCGTTTGCCGCCGGGAGGGCGCATGTTAGCTCGGTCGGCGCGGAGCTGCTCAACGTGGATGCCAGGGAGCTGAAGGTCTCGGCGTTGACTAAGCGACACCGTTTGACGTCAACCAGCAGCCCGTGTGCGCAGAGGAAGTCGGCGCCCAGCAGAGCCATGGGCACGCTTGCGGTCACAAAAGTCCAATTAAAGCGCTGGCTGCCGAAGCAGAGGGTGACGTTGCGCGGGCCGAAGGTGCGGATGGCTGATCCGTTGGCCGCCACCAAGGAGGGGCCGCAAACCGCGGACTGTCTGTCCTGATCGGAGGCGGGTATGACGCTCGGTTGGGCGCCGGTGTCACACAGGAAGCGCCGTCCGGACGCTTTGTCCCTGATAAAAAGTAAGTTGCCCGTGTGGCCGGTGCTCATGGCTGGTAATGAACGCCGGCCCGGCCGTTTCCCGACTTGCCGAAAGTGCACGGGGGTCGGCATGTCCGGGCCTTTTGTCCGAACCTGGCATGGTAGTAACACCACGCCTGGTCAGGTGGAGGCCCCGGTCGTCATGTTGGAGGCGATCGGCGCGGCATAGCGGCCGCCAATTGCGCCGGCAGTCGCTCGCTGTAATCCATTCGCTCGGACGGGCGCGTGTCGCCGAGCTCGGGCAGGTCGAGCAGGCGCCGTGCGCGTTCCGCCGATGAGAGGGCGAAAGCGTCGAGGAGGAGCTTCTTGATTGCGCCGTACTTGTCAGCGGCTGGAGGGTGCTGGAGGAGGCTGAGGGCGCGGGCCGCTGTGGCTGAGCTGAGTGCTGCTACCACATGATGGAAGCGGGTGTCGTCGGCGGTGATGCCTCGCAGGGCGAACTGGGAGTCCGCCTGGGCGAACCAAACCGCCGCGTGAGCCTCCCAGAAGGGAGGCAGTTTGAGGGCAACTGCCGTGTCCATGTCGGTAGGTCACCAATGTAGGAGCTGTGCTCCAACTCGAATCGAAAGAATGGACGCGACAAAAAGCTGGAATTCGTCCGAGTTTCTTTATTGCTTCAAATCAACTCGGGTAAAACTGAAAAGCCCGTTTATCGGGCAGCATTATATACAAGCACTCGAATATCTCATGCCGGAGCATTTGCCCTTAAAAGGCGTGACTGGGCGTGTCCGGGAGACCTGGGCGAGTCTGGACATGCCCGGGAACGGCGAAACTGGCTGTCGCCGGACAGGCCGGGCGAGCCCAGGAAAGGCGAGTCCGGGCATGCCCGGGGAAGGCGCGTCTGGGAATGTCCGGGCGGCCTGGGCGAGCTCGGCCCAGCGATCGCTTCCTGGTTGCGTCTTCGGCCGGTGTAAGGCGATTGTGTATGTTCAGCGGCAACCGCTACACACGTACAAATATTTTTCTAATACGTAAGGATGGGTCTCAAAAGTGTGTTTAAGAGTGTAGAAAGGGTTTATAAGAGCGTGGGAAAGGTTTATAAGAGTGTGGGGAGGGTTTTTAAAGGCTTAAAATATATAAAAATAATAAAATTAATATATGGTTTCTACTTCGCGGATTTTCACCTATCACGGGGGGTTCTGGAACGTAACCCCCGCGATAAACGAGGGATGACTGTATATATATATATATATATATATATATATATATATATATATATATATATATATATACACACACACACACACACACACACACACACGGTGGTCCAGAAACCCTGGGCACATTTTGAAGAGCTATACAAAACAAACAACAAAGTTTATTATCGTTCTTTGGTGAAAACAAAACATGATTACTCGTAAATGGATGTGACCGCTTCAACATGTACAGGCATTACGTGATACGCAACAGGGTGAGGTGCATCATGTGATATGGGTCGGGGTGAGCTTCGCTCACTGTGCTGCATGCGTTTTTCTTTGCATTAGTTCAGTTCATTGTGAATTAGACGCCTTAATATGATGGAGGATATCGTGAAACAGAAAATTTGCACTGTACGCTTGTATTCTGTATCTGGGAATTTGGCTGAAGTTCACAGACAACTTTTCAAAGAATGTGGCGCTGATGCAATTGACAGAAGAACCATCGGCAGAATAAACAAGCAGTTTGATGAAACCGGCAGCATTCTTCCAAAACAGTCACCAGGTAGGCCACTTACTGTTAGAAATGAGGAAAGCAAAACGGTCATTCAACAACTCGACAGTCACACACCATTATCGACTCATCGTTTATCAAACGTCACCAACATAAGCCGATCATCGATTTGAAGAATACTAAAAGACCTAAATGCGAAACCATATATACCCAGTTTAATTCACTAACTATCTGAGGATGATTTTGACAGGTGTGTTGTGGCATGTGAGACATTGCTTGAGTTAATGGATAAGGACAATGATTTGCAGAACGGGATCTTGTGGTCAGATTAATCCAAGTTTACTTTATCTGATTCTGTGAATGATCATAACAGCGTGATATGGGCAGTAGACAACCCACCATTTACTGTTGAGCACAACGTCCAGTATCAAGCTAGTGTGTCCGTCTGGGCAGGCATTTCTCTGGAGGCATTGTTGGACCAATATTTTTCGAAGAAAATGTGAACGCTGCAAATTACCTTCTAATGTTGGAGCAGCATGTATTTCCACTCAATGATGGCCAAATGTGGTTCATGCATGATGTTGCGCCTGCTCATTATGCTGCCAATGTACACCAGGCCCTTGATTTGAACTTTACAGACAAATGGATTGGCCGTCATGGTCCAGTTGAATGGCCGCGTCTTGTGATTTAACACCCTGTGATTTTTTCCTTTGGGGTTTCCTCAAACACAAAGTGTATGCGAGGAATCATACGACCCTTAGAGACTTGAAACAATTCATCTGTAATGAGACTGCTGCCTTAATGACTGAAACATGCAGAAATGCGTGTCAGAGTGTGTCAGACTTCAGTTTGAACATTTGAACTGATCTGTTTCATGTATATTAGACTGATGAGACTGTTTATTGAGTAATCATGTTTTATTTTGCACCAATGAACAATAATAAACTGAGTTGTTTGTTGCAAGTATCGTTCTTTTAAATGTGCCCAGGGTTTCTGGAGCTCTGTATGTATATATATATATATATATATATATATATATATATATATATATATATATATATATATATATATATATATATATTGTTGCGGTTCTGAAAGTGTACATATTTGATGAATAAAGGTTAAAGGTTCTGCCCCCATAGTTAGGCCACATGCAACACGTAGGTCACCTTAGAACGTCAGTTATTTCTTAGTATATGTAAGATAAGGCCATTTCCAATAGTTATCATCTGCGTTGTGTAAATCAAATAAGGTAGACTCCCTTCTATTTTGCCACCAAACCCTCCAAATTCCACCTCAGAGGAGAGTTTTCCTTCCATTCCCCTTTTTGGCCTTTGCACCTTGCTTGCCAGCGGCGTTCGCTGCCCTTGGGTTTTCGCTCGAACCAGCCCAAAGGCCACGAGGTAAGGCCTGGAAAAGGGGCGGAGCGCAAGGGTGGGGGTGTGGCCACGTCAGGCAGACATCAAGGGCGGAGCCGGTAAGACCCCAACAACCAACCAGGGCTTGGGTGAGATGGCCTGATAGGGCGTGGTAAGGGTGTGGCTGGAGGTTCGAGAGGGTTGGCTAAGCGGCGCTATATAACCGCGAGCACAAAGCCCTTCCAGAGGACTCGCGTGCATTCAGCAGTAGCAAAGGACTTGGACTTGGTCGGAGCGCATTGCATTGTTGGTTCCAAGGACTTTTGTGGAAGGCGCCGTTATTCAAGGACTCGCTGGGGAAAGCGCCATTGTGAACTATTGTGAGAGACGCGCTATCCTGATCGATTGCAAGGGCTCGGTGGGAATTTGGCTGTGGGCTTGCGGGGAGTGCATATCAAGCGCCGGTCCTTCTATTACATAAGCGCCGGTTCCACGGCCATGAACCACAACGTAACCGTTAGCCCAGCCTACCTTTCCCCGATATAATTGTCCGCTTCGCGCCAACGCCACGCTGAGAGCTTGCCTGCCGTCGACCATCATCTTCACGGTACGAGTCGGGGACCGGAGCGAGCTGTGAACGAGATCCTTGGGACCATCGCTTGACCATCTACAAACCCCGTGTGAATGAGTCTGAGAGTGTGACTGAGTGTGAACAGGCCCGTGTCCAGGGGATAAGTATAAGACTGTATAAGGCTGCCCTGTGTATCTACTTCTTCCTCTTCACTGTACATTGCTTTTTCTTCTTCTTCCTCTTCTTTGTACAAAGTGTGTAATAAACCAATCTGTTCTTCCTGTTTCCTCTTAATTCGACAGTCTCAGTGATTTCTCAATTGGGTAAGCGTGGCACGACTAGGAACCGCTCCAATCGGGTTTAGTACCTGTTAACGGCCCGAATCGCGGCTCGCTATCGCTCGGCGTGTCCACTGAAACTGTGGTTCGGGTGGGGTTATTTCCTTGCTTCGCAGAAGGCACTGGTACTTCGGTAATAGGACCAATTCGACCTACCACCCTATTCAGCGCTGACCGGAAGGAACGTGATAGCCCCGGATCGCGTCGGCCAGTAAAAGGACAAGGGGATTAATCCCCCCTTGGTAAGGGGAGGGCCGATGTTTGGAGATCCGCAACAATATATATATATACATATATATATATATATATATATATATATATATATATATATATATATATATATATATATATATATATATATATATATATATATATATATAGTCCAGGTCTTTAAAACAGCTGTTCACCACCATCTCTTCTCCCATCCAAAACCTTGATCTTTTCTACCCCCATCAAAACACCCCAAATCCGCCTCTTTCAATCCCCAACTTCTTTCCTGAAATTTCTAGAAGTGTTCATTTGCTTTATACCGTGTACTCCTCCCCCCTCCCCAGCCTTACCCCTTCCACAGATCTATCGACGTCCTTGTTCTCTACTGTTGGTGTGCTTGTGTGCTTCCCTCTCTCCCCCTTTTGTCTCCCGCTCCCTTCACTGCAGGTTTTATGTGTCTGTGCATGTTTTCATGTTCAATGTGTCCACTCTTACACGAGCCTCGCAAAAATCTGTATGCAAAATATATATATATATATATATATATATATATATACATAAAATTCCTGTCTGTGTCTCATAAAGCGATTCGGAAATTTCATTTTCACCCAAGCTGGACATTCATTAGAGGTGTGGGATGTGGCTCCATCTTGTTGAAACCACATATTTTCATTATTTCACACTCAGCATGTGAAGATAACGATGTGACGTCACAGTTACTGTGTTTTCAGTGTTGAGATCGTCAAAAACAATAGGGACCATAGATTTGTGACAAACTTAATTCACAACAACAACAACAACAACAGCATGCATTTAAAGACCATTTTCCCTGCTAGAGTGGGGGTTAGCCTTGAGGTCCCCATGACAATCTTCTCCATCTTGCCCTATTTTCTGCATCTCTCCTTGTTAACCCCCTTGCCCGCATTTCTTCTTCCACCATCTTTAGCCAAGTCTTTCTCGGTCTTCCCCGTCCTCTACTTCCTTCTACATTCATTTCCATCACTCTTCTCAACCAGTCACTTTCATCCTTCCTCAACACATGACCAAACCATCTCAACCTGTTCCTCTTCACAGCATCAATCACAGGCTCTATTCCCACCATCTTTCACAAATCATCATTTGTCTTCCTCTCTCTCAACGATACTCCGCACATCCATCGAACCATTCGCATTTCCAGCCTTTCCAACCTTCGTTGCTGCTCTACGTTCATTACCCATGTTTCGCTCCCATAAATCATAACACTTCTCACACATGCAGCATACACCTTTCCCTTTAGCTTCAACGACACTCCGCTCCTCATCAGCATGCCACTCAGTTCCCGAAACTTCTTCCATGCGCATCTCACTCGAGCAACCGTGGCCGAGTCTGATCCACCTTCTCCATTCAGCATGTCTCCGAGGTAGCAAAATGTTTTCACACCTTCCAGCTTCACGCCGTCTCCAAGATCCAACTCAACATTTCCTCCATCTGCAGCTCCCTCTGTGCACACCTTACATTTGAATGTAGCTGCCACACTGGTTAATGACCCTCTCAGACCACTACATTTTTGATGAACCCACTCAGCGCACATTGTACATTGAATGGAGTTCACTCTGACACCCTTCCTGCACACAGCACAGGGCCACTTCCTAGTTCTTTCCAACTCACCACATGCTTTACCACTTGCCATCACCTTCGTCTTTCCGATAATCACCTTCAGACCTTTTGTCTCCATACATTCCTTCCACTTGTTCATCTTTTCCTTCAGTCCATCCATACTTTCCGCAATCAACACCAGATCATCTGCATACAACAACTCCCATGGTAAACCCTCCTTTACGTTCTGAGCCAGCACCTCCATCACAGCTACAAATAGTAGTGGACTTAGTACCGACCCCTGATGCACTCCCACCTTCACCTCAAACTCACCACTGTTCCCGTCCTTCGTCCTTGCAGCTGTGCATGCTCTCATACATTGCCATCACTACTCTGATCAACCATTCCTCCACTCCTAACTTCCTCATTGCCCATGTCAATACTTTGTGTGGAACCCTATCGAATGCTTTCTCCAGATCAACAAACCCAAGAAACAACTACTGCCTCTTCTCCATGTACTTCTCCTGCAACTGCCTCACAATAAAAAGCGCGTCTGTCGTTCCTCTTCCTGGCATAACTCCAAACTGCATTTCGTCGATCTTCACTTTCTTCCTTATCCTCCTCTCCAACACCCTTTCCAATACCTTCATTCCATGCTCCAATAACTTTATCGCTCGGTACGAGCCACACTCCAGAGGATCACCTTTCCCCTTATACAGAGGGACGAGGGTACTCAGTTCCCAATTCACTGGAATGTGGCCTTCTTTCACCACCAGATTACAGATCTCTGTCATTCTCTTCACACCCCCAACTTCCTGCTGCCTTCAACATATCTCCCACAACTCCCGTCGGCCCTCCCGCTTTCGTACTCTTCATTGCTTTTATCGCTTCCTCAACTTCCTTCTCAGTTATCTTCTCTGCTGGTCCTAAAACTGGGTTACTCTCTATATTGCCATCCCATTCATTCTCTGTATTCAACAGCATTTCCATATATCTTTTCCATCTTCCTTTAATTCCATCTGGGTCCACAACGATTTGTCCCACTTCATCCTTCAAGCAACTCACCCCCATCACATCACACCTCTCTTTCGCTATCTGCTTTGCAATCCTGAATACCGCTCTCTGACCCTCTTCCGAATCCAAGCTTTCTCCGAACATTTTCCTACATGCCTCCTGCACCTTTGCAACCTCTTTCTTTGCAGCCTTCTTGGCTGCCTTATAACTTTCATGCTCTGCTGTTTCTGCTCCCGTACCCTTCGCCTTCTGCCGCTCCTTGAACTTCTTCCTCTTCTCGTAAATCTTCTTTCCAACTTCATCATCCCACCACCATGTTTCCGAGTGCCTCGGTGGTCCTTTTGTCCATCCACATACCTCACCAACGGCTCCCAACAGACTAGCTTTCATTGACATCCAACCACTTTCAAGCTCAACCACATCATCCTCTACCCGACTCAGCCTCTCTTTTAATGCTTCCCTTACTGTCACCTCTTTCAACCTTCACACCTTCATTCTCGGTTGGTACTTCATCCGCGAAGCTCTCCTCGCACCTTTCACCCTTATGTCGCAGACAACCAAGTGCTGCTGTGAAACAACCTCCTCCCCCGGGATCACCTTTGTGTCCCGGAGGTGCCGCCTATCTCGCCTACGCACCATTGGGTAGTCAACTATTGTCGTCGACCCACCTGACATGTATGTAACAAGCTTATTATCCTCTTTCTGGAACTGAGTATTACAAATCAACAAATCAGCTCCATCAGCAAACTCCAAAATCCTTTCACCTTCTCCATTTCTCACACCATGTCCGTAACCCCCATGAACTCCCTCAAAACCATCCATGTCGTGAAAATCAAGCTCAGACACGACTTGACCTCTGGGTAGGTTTAATATCATTTAGATCTGTAGTACATCCTGTAAGAATACATGCATGCAACAGGCATTAAAATCAGAGTATTTCAGGAGCAATGGTCGATTCAATATAGCAATGGTCCAACAGAGAGGACAGTCAGCGCAGCATTTAGGGGCGTACATACCATTCAAACTACAGGACTATGTCACAGTGAGTTCCGCTGGAGTGTCCGCGCGCCCCGGTTGTCCCGGGTCTTATAGACGCCCCTTCTGTAGCGAGCACACCCTGGGTTCACCTTGGTATAATTTCACTACATTCTCCCCGCCGTTAGAACTATACTGCCGCTCGGCAGGTTGCAAGCAAGCATCAGCAATAAACGAATGGGTCACGTCAATCCACGTCAGTCGGTCCACCCGTAGCGGTCGGGGCGGCGAACTTCCCTGCCAGTTCGTGTTCGGAATCTACCGGGCACGGCGTCCCCAAGCCCGTAGTCCCCCACGTCGGAATAGCCGCCGGAGGTGGGAGTCGGAGGGGGCGCCCCTGCGCCTTCGGGCACGGGAGTGGGGGACGACGGGAGTAACGGTGGTAGTTCCATAGGGGAAGCTTCGGTAGAGTCCATAGACTCGTAGACGGGTTCGTCGATATCCCTGTCGTCGTCCCCACATGGGGCGAGATGGCGTACGGAGACGGTAGACTCGCGGCCATCCGCCGTTAACACGCGAGCATGCTCGGGATTAGCCTGGAGGACCTGCACCTTGTCAACAAGGGGGTCGTACTTGCTAGCGCGAACCGCTCGTTTGAGATAGGCGGGCCCCGGTTCAGCGAGCCAGCTGGGTAAAGATTGGATACTGCCGGAGCTTCTAGGGTGGTGGAACAGTCGTTCGTGAGGAGTCTGGTTGGTGGCAGTACATAGGAGAGCCCGGATCGAGTTTAGAGCGGCAGGTAGTGACCACGCCCATTTATCGAGGCCGAGGCCGAGGGTCCGAAGGCTTAGCATGACGGCCCTCCATATAATCCCATTAAAGCGTTCGATCTGCCCATTCGCTTGGGGCCGGTACGGGGTGGTGTAGCTCGAAGCGACATTATGCTGGAGCAAGTAGCCCCTCACCTCCTGGGACAGGAACACCGCACCCCGATCGGTATGCACGTAGGCCGGATACCCGAACATAGAAAACAAATTCTGCAGGCACCGAATAACCGTGGCAGCCGACATATCCCCGCACGTGTAAGCAAAGGGGAATCGGGAATACTCATCGACGATAGTGAGCAGATAGCGAGAGTTGCTCGACATTGGCAGCGGCCCTTTGAAGTCCATCGCCAAGCGCTCCCACGGTCTAGTAGCCCTAACGAGTGTCCCCATAGGAGGGTTATAAAAACGCGGTTTGAGTTCCGCACAGATCGCCCAATTACGGCAGATGCGGCGGATGTCCTCAATCGAGTACGGCAGATTGCCCTCGCGCACAAAATGCGCGAAGCACGTTACCCCGGGATGACACATAGTGCCGTGCAAAGTGCGCAGCCCCTCCAAAGTTACAACCCCCGCGCAAGTGGCCGGCCTCGATAAGGCGTCAGCGACCAGGTTATCCTTCCCCGGGCGGTATTTGATGGTGTAGCAGAAGTCGGCGAGTTCGATACGCCAACGGGTGATTTTCTCATTCTTAATGCGCTGAGCATGTAAGGTGTCGTACATAAACGCAACACTCTGTTGGTCCGTGACGATTTGGAAACTCCGCCCAAGCAGATACGGCCGCCATCGCCGAATTGATTCGACGATCGTGTACGCTTCCTTTTCGACAGACGAATGCCTCCGCTCGGCGGAGGTGAGAGTCCGCGAGAAGAAAGCCACAGGGCGGCCTCCTTGGGAGAGAGTCGCCGCTATCGCATGATCCGAGGCATCACTCTCCAAAACGAAAGAGGCACTCTCGTCAATCGTCGCGACAGTGGCGCCAGCGATGTCGACTTTAAGGCCCTCGAAGGCCGCCAGGGCGGCCGGGCCCATGGGGAAAGTGTCGCAGGCCACGAGGGGGCGGAGCTTCACGGAGAAATTTTGCACCCACTTTGAGTAGTGGGCGAACAGCCCTAGAGCGCGTTTCAGCAAAGCCCGATCGCTAGGCGGAGCCATATCGAGCAAAGGGCGCAGACGCTCCTTATCCGGAGAGACGGAGCCATGGGTCACGGTGTACCCCAAAAGGTCTACCGTGCGTAGAGAGTATCGACACTTAGCCGCATTCATGGTTAGGCGATATTTCCGCGCGACCTCGAGGAAGCGTTTCAGATTAGCGTCGTGATGCTCCTGGTCATACCCACAAACCGTAAGATTGTCCAGATAGACAAAGACATCGGTCAAATTCTCCTTCGCAACGAGGTCATCCATAGCCCTCTGAAAACAAGGGACTCCGTTAGTTACCCCAAAGGGAAGTCTCGTGAACTGGTACAACCGCTGACCCGATTCAAAGGCTGTAAAGACGCGATCAGCCCTAGAGATGGGGACTTGATGATACGCACTACGCAGATCGAGAGTGCTATAAACGGAATACAGAGCCACCTGGCGTACCATGGCGTCCATCCCCGGTAAGGGGTAGGCATCCAGCTGTGTAAAACGATTAATCGTCTGCGAATAGTCGATTACCATGCGACGGCGGTGGTCCTCACTCCGCACCACTAAGACTTGGGCCCGCCACGGTGACCTACTGTGTTCTATAATACCGTCCTTTAAGAGCAGGGCCATTTCTTCCGCAATGAATTGCGCGTCCGCGCGAGAGTAGCGCCGCGATTTGACGGCTACAGGGGTACAATCAGTGGTCAGGTTGGGGAACAGTGAGAGTGGCTCCATGTCCATTTGAGCGAGGGCGCACACAGCGAGCGTGTCCGGCCCACCGAAGTCTATTTCCAAACGTCCATGCCGCTTAAGGAAATCAAGTCCTAACAGAACGTCAGCGCATAAAGCAGGTAATACCATGAGATACACGTCCGGGAACGTGCGTCCCTTTATCACAAGTTTCAATCGACACGCCCCTTTTGTGCTCAACCGAAGTCCCTGAGAGGCCATGAAGATCCGGCGGGTTGTCCCGAGAACCGGCCACCCATGTTGATGCACGAGTCGCTGATCGATAAAACTATCCGTGGACCCCGTGTCAATCAAAGCTTGCGCAAAAACGCCCGCGACCGTGAGCGGAATGATGGCCTGCGCAAGGCCGGCAGACCCGGCAGGTATTGTACCGGCCGGGCGAGAAGATCGCGCCTCGTGGGTGGATCCCACGCCGGCTGCAATCCTTCGGGCAGCGTCGGCAGGTTGGGCCTCAGCAGGAGCATTGAAGTCAGTTGGCTCATCAGCAGTTTCATTTGCCAGAGTGGGTGTGTGTAGGTCGTAAGAGCAGCCGCCAGATGGCGCTCGAGTCACGTGAGAAAGATCTCTGCCGTCTGCAGATTCATATGCCAAAGTGGGTGCATGTAATTCGTAAGAGCCGCCGCCAGATGGCGCTCGCGTCACGTGAGAAAGATCTCTGCCGTCTGCAGATTCATATGCCAAAGTGGGTGCATGTAATTCGTAAAAGCCGCCGTCAGATGGGGCTCGAGTCACGTGCTGCGTTTGCCGCACATCGAGAGGAGTTTCCAAAGCAGGAGCATGTCGCTTGTTTGAAGTAGGCGTTCGAACGCCAGTCAAGGTCGGTCGCGCTGTGGCCGGTCGCATTCGCGCCATTTGTTTCGGCGGCCCGGTGTATCTCACCAAGGTCGGGCGTGTAGCCAGAGGCCCGCGAGAAGGAGAGCGGCTCTTCAAAGCCGAGTGAGGCGCCCCGTCCGGCGCTCGATCCGTTGGCTCCGCGATGAGCCCATTCAAGGTCGCGCGGGGACGCGTGCCCCGAGCGGCCTTCCTGCAGACCTTTGCAAAATGGCCCTTGGTGGAGCACAGGTGGCATGTAGCCTCCCGGGCCGGGCATTCAGAGCGAGGGTGCTGCCGATTCCCGCAAAAATAACATTTTGCAGACCGGTCAGGCCATGGCCGGGCAGCGGCGGCAGCAGTGAGGCCGGAAGCGGAGTCCGCTTCAGGAGCTCCCAGAGACTCGGCCGTAGTGGTCGGGTCCTCCTCCGTATCCTCGGCGGTAGCCCTCTCCGGTCGCGCGAGTTGCGAGGTCCCCGCCACGACTCGTGGGTGATCATATGCGGTGGATTGTTCTCGGGCATCTGTGTATACGCGTGCCAGCCGTAGTGCCTCTGTAAATGTCAGATCCGCGACCTCCAGGAGCCGGAGCCGCAAGACTCCAGAATTAATTCCGGAGATGAATGAATCTCGGAGCAAATCGTCCTGCACTTGCTCGTGGGTCCGGACGTCCTGCACGCAGTCTGCCAACAGGTAGCGCAACTCCTGCGCGAAGCGATCGATCGATTCAAATGGTTGCTGTCGCCGCTGAGAGAGTTGATGCCGGCCGTGCACAGCGCTCCGTGTCTTTACGTAGAGGCGCTTCAGCTCGGCTAGAGCCGTAGCGTATGTCCCAAATCGAGAAATGTTCCGGAAAACGGTGTGATAGACCTTCGACTGTAACACGGACAGCTTTATCGCTGCGGTGGGCTCTGTTTCGTGAGCAGCAAAGTAATTCTCCAGCGTTTTGAGCCAGTGAGTGAACTCCGATGCTGATCCCTCAGCTTGAGGGTCGGCTCCGAGAATCGGTACCACGATCATCTTGTGGTCAGCCATTCCGGCGATCTAAATGATATTAAATGTCGTGAAAATCAAGCTCAGACACGACTTGACCTCTGGGTAGGTTTAATATCATTTAGATCTGTAGTACATCCTGTAAGAATACATGCATGCAACAGGCATTAAAATCAGAGTATTTCAGGAGCAATGGTCGATTCAATATAGCAATGGTCCAACAGAGAGGACAAGTC
>NC_136262.1:132577948-132592948 GCF_964187855.1 Myxine glutinosa | reverse complement strand
TATCACATCAGCGGAGCGTCCTTGATGACCCTTTCACCCTCTTCAGTTTCACAACTGCCACGTTTTTACCCCCCGTTTGCCTTTGCCCAACGATTTTGAGACATTTCCACAGAATACACATACAACTGTAAATATGGCAGTAGAGCTAGTACTTGGGTGGCAAATGTCAGATCATAAGAAATGATGTTTATCCTGTGGAAATTTTTATTTTAGTTACGAGACACTTTTTATTTATTTTGCCTTCCTAACTTCTGGGATGTCCCCATCACGGAGTATCGGGTCGCCATATCGCCATGGAAAGCGAAGTGGCTCAAGCACTCAAACAAAACGGTTGAAGAATAACACGTTTATTTTATCACCTCAAAAACAACGTCTGCTTGTGATAAAAAGTAAATTACACCTCTAGCGACTGTATTGCCATGGCTTACGAACATCAGTTGATAAGGAATTTATTGCTTTTGAGGCATTATTTCGCAAGGCTCTATATATGCCACACGGTCAGACTTACTCCACACTTGTTGGACTGATGGGTTTAAGTTCTTTATAACACTCCTTGTTATTGTAAAGCTCTGGGCAGTGGAGAGAGAGAAAGAGAGAGAGAGAGAGAGAGAGAGAGAGAGAGAGAGAGAGAAAGAGAAAGAGAAAGAGAAAGACACACAGAGAAGAGACAGACAGACAGAGACTTTTTTTTTGACTTTTGAGGGTCTTTTATTACAAAAGTATAAAAGGGAAACAAGTAATACAATAAGTCAACAAAAATAATTAAATCAAGGAACAGAAAGACATGAGATAATAATTACAGCACCAAACAAAGTTCATCTCCCTCCACCTTACACAGGACTTCAGCTTTGCACCTTTCTGAACAAAGTGATTAACCCGAGAAGTCTCTCGGTGAAAGTGAAATTCAGTTTTGAGACGGGCAAACACAAGGCCTTTAAAGGCTAACAAAACACTGCATTCAGGTGAACTTATCCCGGAAACCCTTCTCTTCCGTGTAATATATATCGCTAGCTTCGCCTCAGCAAGCAAGAAATTAACAATTTGAGATCCGACATTCTCATTAGATACAGGCATGCAGTACACAAAATGATAGAAGGAAAAACAAAAACCGAAATTCCAGAAAGTATATTTCCAGAGTTGAAAAAGTGGAGCCAGCTTTTGGCATCCGACATATGCATGGAAAGTGTCCTCGGAGTGAAGGCTAAAAGGGCATTCATCAGATATCACGAGGTTCAGTCTTTTGAGAAACACGTTGGAAGGCAAGGAATAGTGTGCAAGCCTCCACTGTATGTCTCTAACATGTTTAGACACAGGTGACGTGTACATCTCGGACCAGGTAGGAGATGATGGAACCCCTGCAGGCAGAAGCTCTTTCCAGTTGGTGGTCAGTGGGCTATTGGGGTTGGCAGAAATAACAACATGAAGACATTGCACGTACAGAGCGAGCAGCCTTTGCACAGGCTTGTCGAGGCTTTGTGGAGGGAGCGCCAGAAAAACGAAAATCCGGGAAGTCAGGGTGCTACGTTTTTGTGTTTTGAACATCATGCAGTAGAGGCCACGATACATTAAAAGAGTTAAACATTTTAACAATTGAACGAAGAAGTTGTCCAATTAATCGAGCAGAGGTAACATTGCAAACTTCCAAAATCTGGTTAGCGGTCTGCCATCCAGAATAAGTATGGTTAACAAAGTCCCTGACAAGGAAGAAACCAGATTCAATAAAGGATTGAATTAGGGACATCCACTGCAAACATTTCCCAAGAAATTTCTCATTACCAAGAAACACAACGAGATGCTTAACACCATCCCACCTCCACTGCAAAAAATTAGGCAGGAAATGTGGGACAAATAACCCAGAAGGACCACGACACAAGGTTTCTTTACTCTTACTCCAATTGACAGTAGCAGAAGATGCCAAATTGAATTCACAAATGGAATTGAATTCACATGGAATACAATTTGAGTCCGTTTCAACAATATGAGCAGGGCTGTTCTGTGGAAAATCCTCCCTTTATTTGGGAGGTGTATAAGGAACAAAGTGCTGCCTTACATGCCCCCAGAAGTTTATGTTTACAGCTATACAATCCAGCGTTAATTTTAGTCATCCACACACTTATTGCTGAAACACCGACAAACTGACACCGAGAAGCCGAAAGCAATAATATCCCAATCAATCAATGATTTTTTAATTTTTACTTACTCGTAGAGAAAGGGGAAAACCCCCTTTTGATCCTATATGCGAAAATAAATGGTTTATTGGAAAAAACGTGTCGAGTTCACCAACGTGAGGGGTCGGAGGGGGGGGGGAGCATTGGTGTACCTCTCTACTATAGTCGCTGAATATAACGTAGGGGTGGTAGTATGTACATTACTAGTGATCTGTCTCTACGCAACTAGTGACATTGACATTGCGTTCGATATAACGACTCTCGTCGCGGGAGTCCACATCGGCGACGCCATCACAAAATGACCGTTCGCTGTGCTTATTCCGGCACTTACAACGTCATGGACGAGTTTATCGTGAGAAACGAAAACAACTACTTTCTGATTCATACTTGACGCAGCACGAATATTTTCATCACCAATAATATTCCCAACTGCGAGAATAATGTCCTCGACAGGAACTCCGTCGGGAGGAATGCACACAAACGCGTGTGTTGTGAAAATCAATCAAGTCCACAACTTTGTCCCATAGGTAGGTTTAATAACAATCAGATCTCTGGCATCATCCTGTAGAATACAATCATGCAATATATATCAGGATCGTGGCATCGTATAGGAAGGATCGATAATATTAGTCAATGCAAGCAAGCCTAGAATGTCTGCATGTACGTACCATCCGAGTCTACATGTCATAGAGTAAATGCCGCAGGAGTGGTCCGGAGTCGCGGACGTCCGAGGTCTTATAGACGCCTCTCAGTGGTTTAAGGAAGCATCACACCTGGGTTCAACTTTGATACATTTTCACTACATTCTCCCCGCCGTTAGATCGACACTGCCGCTAGGCAGGAAGTAAGCATGCGTCAGCCTAAATTGATTAGTGTTGGCATTCCATGTCAGTCGGTCCATCCGTAGCGGTCAGGGCGGCGAATTGCCCTGCCAGCACGGGTCCAGAAACTACCGGGTACGACATCCCCAAACCCGGAGTCCCCTGCATCGGAGTAGCCGCTGGAGGCTGGCGTCGGAGGGGGCACCGCAGTGCCTTCAGGCAGGGGTGTCTCTGGCGAAGGGAGGGACGGCAGATGCTCCATAGGCGGAGCATCGGGAGAGTCCATAGACTCGTAAATCGGTTCGTCGATGTCCCCGTAAGGGTCGATGACCCCACATGGGGCGAGATGGCGTAGGGAGACTGTGGACTCACGTCCATCTGCCGTCATTACGCGAGCATGCTCGGGATTAGCCTGGAGTACCTGCACCTTATCCACGAAGGGATCGTACTTGCTCGTGCAAACCGCACGTTTGAGGTAGGCCGGCCCCGGCTCAGCGAGCCAACTAGGTAAAGATCGGATACTTCCCGAGCTTCGTGGGTGGTGGAACAACCATTCGTGAGGAGTCTGGTTGGTAGCCCTACATAGTAGAGCCCTGATCGAGTTCAGCGCCGCAGGTAGTGACCAAGCCCATTTATCTAGGCCCCGGCCGAGGGTCCTGAGGCTTAGCATGACGGCCCTCCATATAATCCCATTGAAGCGTTCGACCTGCCCATTCACCTGTGGTCTGTACGGGGTGGTATAGCTAGAAGCGACATTATTCTGGAGCAGGAAGTTCTTCACTTCCTGGGACAGGAACACCGCACCCGATCTGTATGCACGTAGGCCGGATACTCAAACATAGAAAACAAGTTCTGCAGGCACCTTATGACTGTGGCGGCCGTCATATCTGCGCACGTGAAAGCGAAAGGGAATCGCGAGTACTCATCAACGATAGTGAGCAGATAACGAGAGTTACTCGACACCGGCAGCGGCCCTTTGAAATCCATCGCCAATCTCTCCCACGGTCTAATAGCCCTGACCAGCGTCCCCATGGGAGGGCTGTAAAAACGCAGTTTGAGTTCCGCACATACAGCGCAGTCGTGACAGACCCGGCGGATGTCCTCAACCGAGTACGGCAGGTTACCACGACGCACGAAATGAGCGAAACGCGTCACCCCAGGATGACACATAGTGTCGTGCAAAGCGCGCAGACCCTCCAAAGATATGAGACCCACACACGTAGCCGGCCTCGATAAGGCGTCGGCGACCAGGTTATCCCTCCCCGGGCGATATTTGATGGTGTAGCAGAAGTCGGCGAGTTCGATACGCCAGCGAGTGATTTTCTCATTCTTAATGCGTTGAGCATGTAAGGTGTCGTACATAAACGCAATGCTCTGTTGGTCCGTGATGATTTGGAAGCATCGTCCGAGCAAGTACGGACGCCACCGCCGAATCGACTCGACGATCGCGTACGCTTCCTTTTTGACAGATGAATGCCTCCGCTCAGCGGAGGTGAGAGTCCGCGAAAAGAAAGCCACAGGGCGCCCCCCCCCCCCCCCCCGGGAGAGAGTCACCGCTATCGTGTGATCCGAGGCATCACTTTCTAAGACGAAAGATTTGCTCTCGTCGATCGTCGCCACAGCGGCACCAGCGATGTCGGACTTAAGGCCCCGAAAAGCAGCCATGGTGGCAGGGCTCATGGGGAATGCTTCGCAGGCCACAAGTGGGCGGAGTTTAATGGAGAAATTTTGCACCCACTTAGAATAATGGGCGAACAGCCCGAGAGCACGCTTCAACGAAGCTCGATCGCAGGGCGGGGCCATATCGAGCAAGGGTCGCAGACGCTCCTTATCTGGAGCAACCGAGCCATGGGTCACGGTGTACCCCAGAAGATCTATCGTGCGCATGGAGTAACGACACTTAGCCTCATTCATGGTTAGGCGATACCTCTGCGCGACCTCGAGGAAGCGCTTCAGATTAGCATCATGATGCCCCTGGTCATGTCCGCAAACCGTAAGATTGTCCAGATATACAAAGACATCTGTCAAGTTCTCCTTAGCAATGAGGTCGTTCATAGCCCTCTGAAAACAGGCGACCCCATTCGTCACCCCAAACGGTAATCGGGTGAACTGGTATAACCGTTGACCCAATTCAAAGGCGGTATAGATGCGATCGGCCCCGGAGATGGGGCTCTGATGATACGCACTACGCAGATCGAGAGTGCTATAGACCGAGTACTGGGCCACCTGTCAAACCAGTGTGTCCATCCCCGGTAGAGGGTAGGCATCCAGCTGTGTAAATCGATTAATCGTCTGCGAATAGTCGATTACCATACGTTTGCGATGCGCTTCACTTCGCACCACTAAGACCTGGGCCTGCCACGGCGACCAGCTAGGTTCTATAATACCTTCCTTTAAGAGCTGGGCCGTTTCCTCCGCAATGAATTGCGCGTCTGCTCGTGAGTAGCGCCGTGATTTTACCGCTACAGGTGTGCAGTCCGTGGTCATGTTGGGGAACAGCGAAAGAGGCTCAATTTCCATTCCTGCGAGTGCACACAAAGCAAGCGTGTCAGTCCCACCAAATTCCATTTCCAAACGTCCATGTCGCTAAAGAAAATCATGTCCGAACAGAATATCAGCACATAAAGCAGGTAAGACCATGAGATGTACATCTGGAAATATGCATCCCTTTATCACAAGCTTCAATCGACATTCCCCTTTTGTGTTGAGCCTAAGCCCTTGGGAAGCCATAAAGATCCGTCGTGTTGTCCCAAGGATCGGCCATCCATGTTTTCGCACCAGTCGATGATCGATATAACTATCTGTGGACCCCGTAACGATTAAAGCCTGAGCAAAAATGCCTTCGATCATAAGTGGGATAATGGCCTGAGCAAGGCCGGGTGGACCGGCTGGTATTGAGCCATCCGAGCGAGATGATCGCGCCTCGCGTGTAGTTCCAACGCCGGCTACAGTTCTCCGGCCGTTCGAGCAGCCTCCGGAGGGTGCTCGTGTCAAGCGCGTAGTTTGCCGTGCCAAAGCAGGAGCTTGTAGTTCGTATGAGCAGCCAGCGGATGGCGCTCGTGTCACGCGAGAAGGGTCGAAACCTACTGTAGTTTCACGTGCCGGAGCAAGAGCTTGTAGTTCGTACGAGCAGCCTTCGGATAGCGCTAGAGTCACGCGGTGAGTCTCAAAGCCATCATGAGACGTTCGGATACCAGCCAAGGACGGTCGCTCCGCGTTCGGTCGTGTTTGCGCCATTTGTTTTGGCGGCCCGATGAATCTCACCAAGGTCGAGCGTGCAGCCAGGGGCCCACGAGGAGGAGCGCCGCTCATCAAAGCCAGGTGAGGCGCCCCGCTCCGTGCTCGGCCCGTTGGCTCAGCGATAAGCCCATTCAGGGTCGCGCGAGTTTGTTTGCCCCGCGCAGCCTTTCAGCAAACTTTTGCAAAATGTCCTTTTGTCGAACACAAATGACATATCGCTTCCCGAGCCGGACACGCAGACCTGGGATGTTGTCGATTTCCGCAGAAGTAACACGTAGCGTTTCGTCCAGGCTTTGGTCCTGCCGCTGTGGCTGCCGCCAAGCCGGAATCCGGGTCCTCCTCGGGAGAGGCCAGGGGTTCCGCCAGTGAGGTCGAGTCCGCTCCCGCATCCTCGGCAGTTGCTCTCTCCGGTCGAGCGTGTTGAGAAGTCCCCGCAACGACACGTGTGTGGTCATAGGCGTTAGATTGTTCCCGGGCCTCAGTGTATACGTGTGCCAGCCGTAGAGACTCCGTGAATTTCAAGTCCGCTGTTTCCAAAAGTCTTTGTCTAATGGTTGAAGAGCTAATCCCAGAGACAAAAGAATCTCGGACAAGGTCATCTTGGACTTGCTCATGAGTGCGAACATCGGGAGTACTGTCTGCAAGTAGACGTCGCAGCTCTTGGGCGAAATGATCCAGCGTCTCAGTGGGCTGTTGACTCCGCATTGCGAGCAGATGCCTGGAATAAACCACACTCCGTTTCTTAATGTAAATTCGTTTTAGCTCTGTCACAGCTGCATTGTACGTCGTACACTGTTCGATGCCCCTGTAGACGTTATGGTGTACTTTAGTCTGCAGCACGTCCAGTTTCGTTTCATCAGTGACAGCGGCGTCCTGGGCTTTGAACTGATTGTCCAGTGTCTTGAGCCAATGCGTCAGCTCCGAGCCCGAATCCGCTGCTTGTGGATCAGCACCGAATATCGGCACCTGGATCATCCTGTGTCCCACCATGTTCGCCTCTTGTTCTCGAGTGGACAGCAAGACTGATTGTTATTAAGTGTTGTGAAAATCAATGAAGTCCACAACTTTGTCCCATAGGTAGGTTTAATAACAATCAGATCTCTGGCATCATCCTGTAGAATACAATCATGCAATATATATCAGGATCGTGGCATCGTATAGGAAGGATCGATCATCTATCTATAATTCCAGCAATCTCTGTGTGTCTGTGTGTCTGTGTGTCTGTGTGTCTGTGTGTCTGTGTGTCTGTGTGTCTGTGACCGCTGTTTCTCGACAACCACGGGTCCGATATACTTGAAACTTGCCAGGTATATTGCTGGGGACCCGAGGATGTGCCTTTTCAAGGTTTGAAATTAATCGGACAAGTACTTACCGAGCTATGTCCAAAAAACGCTTCAACCAATCAGAGAGCAGCGAACTATCACGTGTGCCGAACCGTTAATGCAATGCAAGCGTTAATGCGTTAATGCAAGGCTTTTCTTTTTTTCCCTCTTCTCTTTCTACTTTTCCTTGCGATTAAATTGCAAACAGCCAAAATACGTTGGCGCTAATTGAATAATTGGCCATTAACACTAAAATAATCGTAACTGCGATATGCCAACTTCCGGACAGTGAAGCCTTCCCTGTTGTTGTTGTTTGCAGCAGCTGTTTGCAGCAAGGCAAGGCTTTTCTTTTTTTCCCTCTTCTCTTTCTACTTTGCCTTGCGATTAAATTGCAAACAGCCAAAATACGTTGGCGCTAATTGAATAATTGGGCATTATGTTTTACAACTAATAAAAACGAATTTGCGATTCATTCGCTTTCCTGCGCGTTTGTGTACGCGATGGCGATTTCTTTACCAAACTCCGGAAGCCGTTCGCTTTGGACCGAACCATTGCATGTAAATAGAGGGGGGGGATTGTCACCACTCGCAAGCCGTTCGCTTTGGACCAAACCATTTCATGTAAATAGGGGGGGGGATATAATTTTAGATATATATATAGTACGGGCATGCCCTAGTATTAGTCAATGCAAGCAAGCCTAGAATGTCTGCATGTATGTACCATCCGAGTCTACATGTCATAGAGTAAATGCCACAGGAGTGGTCCGGAGTCGCGGACGTCCGAGGTCTTATAGACGCCTCTCAGTGGTTTAAGGGAGCATCACACCTGGGTTCAACTTTGATACATTTTCACTACATGAAAATGTACATTACTAGTGATCTGTCTCTACGCAACTAGTGACATTGACATTGCGTTCGATATAACGACTCTCGTCGCGGGAGTCAACATCGGCGACGCCATCACAAAATGACCGCTCGCTGTGCTTATTCCGGCACTTACAACATCATGGACGAGTTCATCGTGAGAAACGAAAACAACTACTTTCTGATTCATACTTGACGCAGCACGAATATTTTCATCACCAATAATATTCCCAACTGCGAGGATAATGTCCTCGACAAGAACTCTGTCGGGAGGAACGCACACAAACACGTGCTTCCTGGTTAAACCCTCGAAACCCTCACATCAAGAGCGTGCATTCGCCATGTCGGCGATATTATCGCCCCCTTCTTGTCCGAACCGGACAAGAAGGTATCAAACCTAAATAAATCGAGCAAAAATGAAAAACCAAAAACGCATTATAAGCATAACCAAGGCTTACAAGGCATCGTCAAAATCGGGTAGGCCACACCCAAAATAGGCCCGCTCTCAATCTCTCTCTCTTGCTCGAACACAAAGGAGTCGAAAACCGGAGAACAAAACGCCAGAGGCACATGGGATGTAGAAGGAAAGGAGAGAAGGGATGGGTGGGGGGGGGGGGGGGGGGTGCTGTAGGGACAAAACCAATACACTGACGGCTCACCACAACACAGAGGAGCTGCATACGGTGACCATGACGCCACACCCAAATCACAACAGCCAGCAGGAGGCGAGAGAGAGAGAGGGAGTGGGGGGGAGAGGGAGAGAGGCAGAGACAGACAAGAGTGAAAGGGCCAGTCCATGGGGACTGATCAGCAATCTCACCATGACCGTGCTGCCATGATGAATCTGGGCAGCAGGGAAGAATGGGGAAGATTTGGCCCCCGACTTGCGTTAAGTGATACAACCATCGCAAAGAGGCAGCCCCAAGAGTACACTCCTTGTGATATCCAATGGAGTCATTATAAGCATCAGGAAGTTTCTTGTCAAAGTACTTGGATATTTTGGTTTGACTTCTTGAGAGTGCATCAACAGATTTCACTTTGTCCCAAGTAGTATCATCACATGCCTTTGGTTTGTCACAAAAAGCCTATGTACTATTTATATAGGTGTAGAATGCAGATGCTGTCTTTGTCTTTCTTGGTACTCATGGTAACTCTTCAGGGTAATTTACAATCTGGGAAGGGAAAGAAAAAGCACGTCATGCAACCGCCATCACAACAATTGCCATCATCACGATACAAACTAGAGTTCATAGAACACGATACCCCACGCATTGTTCAAGTAAATACAGGAGGACCTTGCCATTCATGGAGGATTGCCGATTTAACTCTTTAAAATACCGTGAACAGAAAATCCGCAAACTTAGGGGGTAATGGGGGAAAATATGGTTAGGGACTTCAACTTTAAAAGTTATCCAAACTGTATCCTTAATTGAATCATGTGAAGTGAAAAGAATCATGTCGGAAAAAAAGTCAGGACCCATATCAATAACGAAATTGAAATAGCAAAGTATTTCTCCATTTCTGTAGAGTGCAGACGAAACCCCTGATTTCACCCATGTCGATCAACTAATAATCATCGTGAGATGTGTCATTGATGGGGATCCTGTTGAACAATTCCTTACATTTCTGCAACCTGACGCTCAGAAGGCCTTGACATTCGCTCAAGCTCTACTTCAGTTCCTTAAAAAGCAGTCTATCAATTTCTCTGATTATCGTGGGAAGTCATATGTCGGGAGAGTATTCCAGCCTGTAGTTTACTCTTGCACAGTACATGCCCTGTGCTAGTCATTCGCTGAACCTTGTCTGAGTTGCTGCTGCTTCTGCCTGCTCAGAAATTGTCAGTTTTTGTGGATTTATCCCAAAGTCCTATAGATATTTCTCAGAATCATCTCATTGATGGCAGGAGTTGTTTTCACATCTGAAAGAACATGGTGGTGGATTAACAGATAAATCTTTGGCTGAGTCCTAATGGTCAGAATGAGCAGATGCAACAAAAGCACCAGCTAGTGGCTACAACATCATTCAAGCAACTTTGACAGATATTGCAACAGAGCAGAGCAGAAGCCCAGCGCCAGACATGGCGCTAGGAACTTTGCTCCCACAATTCATCATCTCGATACAGCATTCCTTTGTCATCTCTGGTCTGGTGCTCTCCCCTCTGGTCTGGTGCTCCTGCCTCACACCTAGCTCGTCTTCACGCTGTTGAAACCAAAGCATTCAGAATCATTGGAATCTCCCGCGATGAAGCTAACTACAAGGGCCTTTCACTCACTCACCGCAGGCAGGTTGGTGGTCTTTCCGTCTTCTACCGACTCCTCTCTGGCCTTGCCCCCCCAGCTCTCTCTGGGCTCTGTCCCGCAAATATTCCTACAGGTCGCACAAGATCTGCCTGCAACCCTCTTATGGTTAAACTGCCAAAATCAAGACTCTCTGCTCACCTTCACTCCTTCATTCCTCTTTTCTCCTGCCTCTGGAACAAACTCCCTCACTCTCTTCAATCCCACTCCACCCTCCAGGTCTTTAAAACAGCTGTTCACCACCAGCTCTTATCTTCCCCCATCCAAAACCTTGATCTTTTCTACCCCCGCTAATTTCGGTCCCCTTGTGTTTTATACCTCCCCCCCCCCCCCTTCCCACACCTCCTCCCCCCAAGCCCTCTCCCTCCCACACTTCTCCCTGCTCTCAAATGTTGTGTTTGTGTGCTTCCCCTTCTCTCCCCATCTTGTCTTCTGCTCCCTCTTTTTATATATTTTGTTTGACTGGTTGATTTGTTTGTGAAATAAATGTTAGCTCTTTCACGAGCCTCGATTCAGTATACAAAAAAAATAAAAAATAAAAAATCTATGGAATACAATTCTAGTCCGTTTCAACAATATGAGCAGGGCTGTTCTGTGGAAAATCCTCCCTTTATTTGGGAGGTGTATAAGGAACAAAGTGCTGCCTTACATGCCCCCAGAAGTTTAAGTTTACAGCTATACAACCCAGCGTTAATTTTAGTCATCCACACACTTATTGCTGAACCACCGAGAAACTGATACGGAGAAGCCGAAAGCAATAATATCCCAATCAATCAATGATTTTTTGTTTTTACTGACTCGTCGAGAAAGGGGAAAACCCCTTTGGTCAGGATCCCCTCTATGTCTGGAAGGTTCGAGCATCCCCTCTGGGTCTGGAAGGTCCGAGCATCCCCTCTGGGTCTGGATGGTTCGAGCATCCCCTCTGGGTCAGGAAGGTTCGAGCATCCCCTTTGGGTCTGGAAGGTTCGAGCATCCCCCCTGGGTCTGGAAGGTTCGAGCATCCCCTCTGTGTCTGGAAGGTCCGAGCATCCCCTCTGGGTCTGGAAGGTCCGAACATTTCCACTGGATCTGGAAGGTCCGAGCATCTCCTCTCGGTCTGGAAGGTTCGAGCATCTCCTCTGGGTCTGGGAGGGCTGAGCATCCCCTCTGGGTCTGGAAGGTCCGAGCATCTCCTCGGGGTCTGGAAGGCCCGAGCATCCCCTCTGGGTCTGGAAGGTCCGAGCATCTCCTCTGAGTGAATCAAACCAAAGACTTTATAAATATTGTTGTGTGCTTGCTGCTTCCTTGCATGCACGGCCTCAGTATTTAAAGGATAGAGTACGACAAACCCCGTTGGCTCTGCTCGTGTTCCGAGCTAGTAAAACCGATCTTCTCATGTTCTTTACCTCTTTTTGAATAAATGAAACATCACGAGCATCTCCACCCTGATTGTTATTATTTGTTATTATTTATTTATTTGTTATTAATTATTTGTTATTATTTTTTATTATTGTTTTGAATTGAATTGAATTTTTATTGTTATTCTTTAATCCTAAATACTTTACTTCCAAGGCAAATTATTCACCAAGACGAATAATTCTAAATCTATGAGAATACAATTGTTGTTTTTTTCCAATTCTGATGCATTTCTAATTAAGGGACATTGCACGAAAATGTCTCTTCTGAAAAAGTGAAAATATCGTCCTTTGCAAGCAGGTTCACAATTTCCCATGGTAGTCTGGTGGGTAAACACATTTTTACATATATTTAATTGACTTGATTCTTCAAATCGAGAAGAGCTAGACATAATGCACCCATCTAAATTGCATATTCAAGTTTAATTATTTATTCCTGTAATGTGCTGTATTTGTGATAAATTTCATTACATCCTTTAAGGGGGTGGAGGGGTAAGTGCCCAGGGCCTCTCCGAGAGCTTAACCCGGCCCTGCAGGGCCACATTGTAATTGGAATAAGGAAGAGGAAGAAGAACCTCGTGGAGGGACCAATCTTTTGGGACTTGACACGATGACATGGTTCCTGAGGCATCAGGCCAGCTGGGCAGGACTTGAGAGCGCTATCAAGACGTGGTTGTTCGGGGTTCTCAAACAGACGATTTTTCGTCGAACCATTTGTTTCCACCATTACGGAGCTCTGTGCAATAAATGGCAGTGAAAGAGAAAAGTGTGGGGGTGAAAAAAAGGCCAATTCGAAATAATGAGTTATAAATAAATAATAAAAATGTACTAAATGGTCAATAAGGCCAATACCAAGACATGTGTGACTTTATCTCTGCGCCAAAAGGATCTATGGCCGTTAAACAAAAACCGAGTGGTCAGATGGAATTACCTCCAGCACTGATGTCCACCCAAATTGCATGGTCAGCAACAGAGGGCGGTCTGCATGAAGAAGCAGCAAAATGGTGGAATTTGCATATATAAATGGAGGAATCTCTGAAGGATGGAAGGATATCATCGCCAAGGTCCCTTTGCCAATTTCTTTTTTGCGTCAACACTTCCGAGAGAGAGAGATTTCTTCCGAAATATATTTTTTTTTATGTGCAATGAACAAAGGATAATAAAAGCTTGGTGGTCATCAAGACAGCAGGCGAGATCACTGTAGAGGCAAACACAATCTTCCTTCCATAAGACCAACTGTCACACACAAACTGGTTTTTGTTGATCAATGCAGAGAAAAATTGGAATCGAAAATTGTCAATGATGGAAATATAATTTAGGTAAAGGTGGAATAATAAATGAAACGGTTGAAGGGACGTGTTAAGAAAAAGAAGATAAAGGACGTAAATTGAACGACTAAACACATCATGTCCTTTAAGAGTAGAATAACAACTTGGTATTGTATAGTATTGGAATTATAACACTGAGGATTTTAGAGGCGATGCAAATAATCCACCAAAAATTGGCGCCAAATTGTAGGACTGCAAATATATATTAAAAAAAACAAACCAATAAATTTGGTGTAAGACAGGGAAATGTTCACTAAAAATGTTTTTAAAAACCTTACAAAATATACTAAGCAGAAATGTATTGCGGCACCCGATTGTCTCAAATAATACAAAGAGACAACAACGTGCTCATAGAAACGAATAAAATACAAGAATCGAGCCGTCTCACATTTTACTTACGGAATTATGGCCTTGTGTAAAATACAACGAACAGGTTTCATCCCAGCACAATGAACTCCACGAAAATGTCCACGTCCTTTTGTTCTTTTTGAGCGAAGCTCCGGCAGACGTCTGCGACTGACCCTCGATGCATGGAGTCGGTTTTTGGTTTATTCCCTCCACTGTCTAACCCCTTCACTTATAATGCTCCATCATGCATATTTGTCATGTTCGTCGGTGATACCAGGCCTTCTAGATCTCTGTGAGCACACATATACGTGTTTATAAATCACAACCACAATCTATCTATCTATCTATCTCTATCTCTATCTCTATCTCTCTCTCTCTCTCTCTCTCTCTCTCTCTCTCTTCTCTCTCTCTCTCTATCTCTATCTCTATCTCTATCTCTATCTCTATCTCTCTCTCTCTCTCTCTCTCTCTCTCTCTCTCTCTCTCACTCGCTTTCTCACTCACTCACTCTCTCACTCTCTCACTCTCTCACTCACTCTCTCACACACAATATATACGTATGTATGTATGTCATGTGTCATGTGAAACTCTCACTGACAGATAAAGGTGATGTAATATAACAAATATCATGAAACATTTACATTTTGTAGTCCATTGTATAATTTAAATAAACATAAATGCAAATTTCGCATGTGGAAAAAGTAAGTTCACCCCTACATTTATCACTACTTCAAATACCTAAAATTAGAATCAGGTGCACCAGCTCAGGTGCAAATGATTAGAACATCGTTAGAGAGGATCTTGGAGGAACCTGTCTTATTTAAACCTCAGACATTTAGTTTGGTTTGCTCTTTGTTGTTCAAGTGTGCAGCGTCACCATGCCTCGATCAAAAGAGCTCTCTGAGGCCTTCAGAAAGAAGGTTATAGATGCCTACGAGTCTGGGAAGGGATTGAGAAAGATCTCCAAACAATTTGAAATCAATCATTCGACTGTCCGGAAGATCATCTACAAGTGGAGAAGATTCCAAACTCTCTGCCAACTTGTTCAGGCCAGACCGCCCCAGCAAGTTCAGGCGAGAGCAGACCGCAAGATGCTGAAAGAAGTCTCTACGAACCCCAGAATGTCATCACGGGACCTTACAGGTAGCTCTTGCCAATGTTGATGTCAAAGTGCACGAGTCTACCATTAGAAAGAGGCTGCACAAATTTGATCTACATG